>NC_083610.1:8250683-8313183 GCF_029168945.1 Cannabis sativa | reverse complement strand
TACAGAGTACATTCATGAATGCCATAAAGTGTACCACGAATATACTCCTGCAGTGTGTTTCAATATAGTTTATTCTGATCCTTGTTAGAGAGATCCTAATGTCCTTTATCATTTTATGGTTTCATGTCATCTGAAAAACACTTTTTCTCATTTTTACTTGATAACAGAAATAACTACAGGACATCCATGAATATGTATATAATAAAAAATTACAACCCAATTAATTACAAAGTTAGTTGGATGATAGCAGAGCAAACTAACAAAACAAATAAATGAACCCCTTAAAGCCAAAATTTGAAATCTTTACCAATAATTGAAATAAAACAAGAGAATCAGTTACTGTAAATATGTTTTACAATTCTAAGAATTAACCTTTAAAGGTATGAGAGAATTTTGTAACACAAATCCACCAAAACAGAGTTAGAACATGCCTGCAAAAGAGAAAAAGGAAACAGAGAGAGAGATGTTCAGCCTCACATGCAACTACACGAGTATATAAATAAGAAAAGATTCACAAAGATTCAATCACAAACTAAAAACATATTGTTAGAGATTTTATTACAATGGAAGAAAATCAAGACATTACAACACTATTACAATATAATACAAGGATTAACAAAGAGATTAAATAAATGTTACAATACATAATATACAATATATATGTACACTACATATATTATATATAAGAAATGTAGAAGAAGATATATAGATTACACAATATTATATAACATATATATAATATGAAGAAAAAAAGATCACTCACTCACAACCTTGAGTGTAGAATAGTGGGGATCACCATGACTTGAACAAGGTATTACACATTTGTCCAAAAGCTTATTTCCCCTATCTCTAAGCACTAAGGGAACTCTCTAGGAAATAGCTTTGGGAATTATCAAGCATTTTAGGGTTTTCTAGCAAAGTGCTTTCTTGATAGAAAATTTCTCCTCAATATGAGCATCTTAGACCTCTTTATATAGTGTTTAGGATATCACCATTTGAAATTCAAATTCATAAGTCATAACCTCCATGGATGTTATGGACTCAATAAAGAGATGTAACTCATGCACACCATAACTCCTATAGAAATATAACTCATGCACACCATAACTCCTGTACCATTAAGAATTTCAAATAAAGATGTGTAACACCTTTTACACTTTTAAAGTTGGTGATAATGGTGGAAGTTACTCATAGTAACAACTCCTCCAAATATTACAAAATGATGACACATAATATACAATGTCATATGTTACATATTAGTTTGTTACATGTATTTAATCTACACATTATATTATTGATAAATAATATAACAATCCCCCACTAGATTAAATATTATCTCTTTAGTAACAAACTTGTAACTTTTGTAACATTTATTTAATCAATCAAGAATATTATATCAAAATATAACATTCCCTCACTTTGATTGACTAAATACACACTTATAAGAAGCCTTGCTTAGGTGCATTAGATAAAATGTCTTTCGACTTGAATTTTACTTTAGTGTAATTACCACAAAGTTTGATGAAATTTTGGTTGCCGTAGCATTGAACCACTATTCCTTTAGTACAAACCGGTGATAACGCACACACCCTTGCTAATGCTCACTTGAGACTGCATGTCTCGCTCTTGCACCGTTAATGGCCATGTGCAAAATTCTAATTCATAGACTCTCTAAAGAATACTCCCAATTCTCATAAGAGGGGGCACCTCCTCTAGTCCATATAGGTGGAGTTTTAGTGTCTCACCACTCGTTAGACACTTCTTAAGCTTAAGCTCCATTAAAAAACCTTTCGATTTTAACCCTCAATTTTCACCACATGTACTCATCCATAGATGGGACCATTGAGTACCATATTCACTCTATTGACTTGTTATTACCTATTGAACTTAAGACTAGATTTTTACTAGTTTTAAGATAGGTTACCGTCAATGAGCAAAACACTAAGGGAGTTTAGGTCTCATCCCTCAAAAATTCATGCTTTAATCTTGTACGGAGATTAAGCGATTTGTTATAACCTCTCACTATTGATTCCATGTGAATCATGCATGCCAAAATATAGTGTTCACTTTGTGAGCACTTTTCTCCCTAAGTACTTAAGCTTTGAAAATTCAATCACAATAAATTAATTTTCACACAACTCAAATTCTCAATAATTTTGATACCAAACATATCAAAATTAAACACTAATTTAGACACCAAACATGTCTAAATTACATTTTATTTTAAGACACCAAACATGTCTTAAACTCTCATATTGGAGTATGCACCCCTACACTTTCACATTTCATTATCAAGACAATATCTTGATTTTAAAATATAGAAGACCACTTTGTCTCTATAATTTCTCTTAAATTTAATTTCCTTCTTGAAATTATTTTCACCAAAATTTGACACCAAATATGTCAATATTTTCACATATGCACATAGCCAAACTTGATTTAGAATTTGAATTCAAAATCAAAAATATCAACAATGTCTCATCACATTTTGATTAAATTTGTGGTACACCCCCACATTTCTACCATAAAGTGTATATAAAATATCACTTTTGTGTATTTTTCTCTACAAATGACTCTTTAAGGCCACTTTGAAAAATACTATTTGACATTTTAGTTTTCTCAACAAAACTAAAATACCAAACTCACATTACTACTCACAAAATAATGTTATTATTTTTACTCATAATTTTAAGGTTATCTCCTCATTGAGATTAGCCCAAAATTATACCGAAGTTAACAAAATTCTCATCAATTTTGTTCACAACTTTGATTATTTAAGATATTCAAAATTGATTCTCCAATTTTGGTATCTTTTCACAATTTTTGAATCCACCATGATTCACAATTTTTGAGTCAAAAATTGCTCTTCCAATTTATGGCTCATTTCACAAGTTTGGATCTACTTTTGATCCATTTGTTCTTGTTATGAGAAGACAATTCTCATAAGTGTAACTCTCATAGTTCACTTTTCCTTATCTCATAACATGAGATAATTATCACTTAAATTTCTCAAAGAATGTAACTTCTCATAAGTTACAATTTCTTTTCTCAAAATCACTATTGAAAAAAGAATTTCAAATTCTCTTTATTCATAATATATATGATAATAATCTCCACATCAATAGTAATAAATAGGGGTGTTCACAAAGTATCCGATCCAATCCAATCCGCACGATCCAATCCAATCCAATCCGCAAAATGCGGATATCCGCACTTGTGCGGATTGGATTGGATTGAAAAATTTGAAATCCGCACCTGTGCGGATTGGATGTTGTTTGACCTCAAAAAGTAACCGATCCAATCCAATCCGCACTTAATTATATATTTAAAAAAATTATAATATATATAATATTATATATAAAATAATCTGACCTTTTTTTTTAACATTAAAATAATCTGACCTAAAAAATATTCTGACCTAAAACATTCTAAACCTAATAATCGTATACTCTCTTTCTCCTACAAGCTACAGCCGTTTCTCCTACAGACAGCCATTTCATCTCCTACCGATTCCTAACGATTGAGAATCGACTGAGCCCTTGTCGACCAGTCGTCGGCCTACTTCAGGCACCTTAACAGCGACCATCTCTTCAATCGCCTGAGAAATCGACCATCTCTTTAACGGTATTTCTTCAGTCCAAGCTTGTGTTTTCTCTATTTTCTCATATCATATTCCATAAACTTATCACTCTCTCTCTCTTTTAGCTAAAACTGTCTGCTGCTCTCATTTTTTTTCTTCCTGTTGGCAAGCCTTTTTCTTTCTTGCATCATATAATTGTTTTTATTGAGTTGCATGTTGCACCCCGGGCTTACCTGATTACCCTTTTGACGGCCAAAGCCCCAATTTAAGGATAAAATTATAATTTGTTGTATAGAAAACAATAAGACCATAAACATTGGTCAGGGGGATGAAGTACGATATTTGATATTAGTTTTTCTTTTGAATAACTTTATGTTACTAATATTTAAGGATAAAAAAAACTGATCTTATGGTATTATTATTTTTTTTTTATATTTTTAATTATTTCTATAGGTTTGCTCCCATAACTACAGGGAAGATTTATATTGATTTTTTTTTTTCATTTGAATTTGATTTTTTTTATGCAGAAGTATAATCTTAAAATTAATTATAAGTCTTATGGAAAATAAATACTTTCTGTAGTAATATTGCAACTTCCTCAAAAATACCATAGACAGATTATTAATAAAAAAAAGTAGACAATCCTTCCAGATCTGGACAGATTAAAAAGTGTAAAATACAAATATTACACTATTTTCTTTCCAGAGCAAAATAACATTAGAAACTGTTAATTATGATTTTTTTTTTGGTTGCTGTTTATTTTGTATTACAATCTTTGTGTTTTCCATTGATGAGTCAATCCAATTTGTTGAGTTGTAGTGAAGTAAGAAACAGAGTAAAAGAACCAAACCTTGCTTGGCAGTGGTGTTGTCTAAATATAAAGGTGACAATGATACTCTAATTGATTCAATTGTTTACCTACAATGCTTGTTGTTTGTGAATCCTTATGAACTTGGCAGTGGAGTATCTTTTCATGTGTTTATGCCATGTAATATGGAATAGAAGTTCAGATTACTGTGATTAATCATTTTGTTGATCTTGCATTTGACATTAATGTGATTAATCATTATTGGTTTGTATATTGACATATATGTATATTGGTTTGTTATGTATGTAGATGGAGATGGAGAGAGATGATTGTGTAGAAGTATCAAAACAGATTGGAATTCCATCTCCAATTGAGTCCATCAATGAAAGTCACCCTCAAGCAAATAGTTCTCAAATTAACAAAAGTGGAGCTGCAAACATAATGATGAGCTCTAATAGTTCTCCTCTGGAACCATCAAGTGATGAATTACCATCGCCAACATCTACAAATAACGACTCTAAGGTACCAACTAAACGCAAACCTGTTAAAGCTCCATCTCCCGCTTGGGATCATTTCACAAAAGATGTGAAGGATAAAGATAATATTAGAGCTATTTGTAATTATTGCAAGAAAGATTATGCATGTGGTCATAGAAAAAATGGGACATCAAATTTGTTGGCACACATAAATGTTTGCAAATTCTTTCCTTCTAACATGGATAAGAAGCAAAAGACACTGAATTTTTGTGAAAAAAGAGAAGCGGGTGGGGGTGTAGAACTCATTGCACAAATATATAATGCAGAAAAAATTAGAGAAGCCATTGCTAGGATGATAATTATTGATGAGCTTCCATTTAGTCATGTGGAGAATGAGGGGTTTAGGTATTTGATGAATTTGATTGAGCCTAGATTTCAAGTTCCTTCCCGATCTACAGTTACTAGAGATTGCTTTAATCTCTATTTAACTGAGAAGAAAAGATTGAAAGATTTGTTAACTAAGTCTAGCCAACGTGTTTGCCTCACCACTGATACATGGACTTCTTGTCAAAATCTGCATTATATGTGTTTGACTGCCCATTTTATTGATGAATCATGGAACTTACATAAGAGAATTCTCCATTTTTGTATTGTTCCGGACACTAAAGGAGAAACTCTTGGTAAGGCTATTGATCAATGTTTGCATGATTGGGACATAAGTAGAGTATTTACAATTACAGTTGATAATGCTTCTTCTAATGATATTAGTGTTGCTCACATGGTTAAGAAAGTTAATAATAGAGGTCATGCAATCTTGAAAGGTGATTATATGCATGTAAGATGTGCTGCCCATATTTTAAACTTAGTTGTGAGAGATGGATTAGCTGAATATGAAAGTTGTATAAGTAAGATTCGGGATGTTGTGAGATATGTGAGAGGGTCGTCTTTGAGAATGGCCAAGTTTAAGGCTGCTGCAGAAAAAGAGAAGATTTCAACAAAAAAACTCATTTGCTTAGATGTTCCAACTAGATGGAATTCAACATATTTAATGTTAGATGTTGCTGAGAAGTTTGAGAAGGCTTTTGACCAAATGGAGGATGATGATGTTGGGTATAGTCGTGAATTTTGTAGCGGCACAACTAAAAAGTGTCCTGATTTTGTTGATTGGGCTCATGCTAGGGTACTTACAAAGTTCTTGAGAATTTTCTATGATGCCACACTTAAATTTTCTGGTTCTTTGTATGTTACTGCCAATGCTTTTCTTGACCAAGTTTGTTTTATTAAGACACAATTAAACTATTGGTTGGGAAGTGAAGATGAAAACTTATACTTTATGGCTTCTTCTATGATACATAAGTATAACAAGTATTGGGGTGGGGTAGACAAAATTAATATCATGATGTTTATTGCTGTGATACTTGATCCACGACACAAGGAAAGGTTTCTCAATTTTTCGATTAGATTATTGTGTAACAATGAAGAAGAAAAGATTGTTGAGATGAAAAAGAAGATTAGATCAGTTTTGGATAAGATGTTTGAAGAGTACTCTTCACTTTCCAACAAAGGTGTTTTAGACTCAAGTGTTACAAATTCATTACAAGCGACAACTATGGAAGTGGATGGTCATAGTGGTGATGTGGATGCTTACCAATTATACTCTTTACAGTATAAGAAACTTGTTAGAGAAGAAGAAAATACAGAGAAAAAAACTGAGGTTGATAGATATTTGATGGAGCAATGTGTGGATGTTGATGATGTTGATTTTGATCTTTTGACTTGGTGGAAATTAAATGCGTCAAGATTTAAGATTCTTTCCATGATTGCTCGAGATGTTTTAGCTATTCCGGTCTCTACTGTTTCCTCCGAATCTGCATTCTCTACAGGAGGACGTGTTGTTGATCCTTTTAGATCTTCATTGACACCAAAGACAGTGGAAGCACTTATCTGCACTCAAAATTGGATTCGTTCTAAACCAATAATAGACATCCGAAATTCATTAGAAGAAGTGGAAAGTCTAGAAGAAGGTAATATTTATAAATTATACTTATTTTTTGTATTAATCTTATAACAATTGAGTCTATTGTGATGGTGTTTTTTTTATATATATATATGTAGAAATCTTGAAGGGTGTTGCTGAAATTAAACTTGATTGAGTGAAAATGAATTCTTGGATACAAGAACATGAGGTAATATTTAAAGACTATTATGTTATTGTTCGTAAGTTGATGATAATAAAATTATTTGACTAATCATTTATTTATTTTTTTCTTGTTAGAAATATGGAGCATTGGATTTGGAACATGGAGCATTGGATTTGGAACATGGAGGAGCATCGAATTTGGATTTGGATTTGGAATATGTTTTTTTTTTAAGCTGAAATGGATTTGGAACATGTTTTTCTTTTTTTTTTTTTTTTTTTTTTGCTGAAATGGATTTGGAACATGTTTCTTTTTTTTTTTTTGCTGAAATGGATTTAGAGTATCGAACTTGTTTTTTTTAGATTTGGGTTATAAAATTATCCCTTATGGACTGGTTGTGTAGCCTACTGCTACCTAGTACCTACTGTTATTGTTATGTGTAAGTTTTTTTTATTTTTTATTTTTTTATTTTTTATATGCATGAAATATTAAATAGGTAATTTTTAACATAAAAAAAAAGTAACCGATCCAAAGTAACCGATCCAATCCGCACTATTGCGGATTGGATTGGATCGGATTTTAATTGTTATGCGGATTGGATTGGATCCAAATTTTAGGATCCGCACCTAGTGCGGATTGGATGTTGTTTGACCAAAAAAGTGCGGATTGGATCGGATGAACAGCCCTAGTAATAAACACTGTTATATGACTATCAACATTATTATCATATACATTATATAATTTATATATTAATGTACAAAATTAATATATAACTCCCATATATGAATTATAACTCTCAAATAATAATTTTATGTCAATTAATATAATGTGTATGTATAACATACATAATATTAATTATATAAACATATATGTTATATATCTCATATACACATAATATATACATATATATATATCATATACATATATATATATATCATATACATATATATATATCATATACACATAATATATATTAATTACACAATTATATATGTTACATACCTCACACATATATAACATTTATATACTTCAATATACATGCATGATATATATTATAGACACATAATATATATTATATATGTATATCTCATATAAATACATAGAAAATAAGTATTTCTACATATTTAATCTCACAATATATATATGTATATTATATTATATCTCATCATATAATACACATAACACATATTCAGGGCCGGCCCTAGGCATAGGCGGGCTAGGCCCGTGCCTAGGGCCCACACTTTTCGGGGGCCCAAAATAAAAAAATCAAAAAAAATATTAGGCTTTTATTTAAGTAAAATTTAAGTGTATTATAGGCAACAAACATTTATAGCTTAGTTAGTTAAGGTGGATGGAGTAATGTCTAAGGTCATGGGTTCAAATCCCATAACACTCTTCTTTTAAATTTTTTTTTAAATTTTTTTGTATATATTTTTTAGGGCCCCAAAATTTAATTTGTCTTGGGCCCATATATTTTCAGGGCCGGCCCTGCACATATTCATGCTATATATATTATATATCTCATATATATACATATAATAACATGATATAAATTTAAATATCATATTATATACTACTATATATATTAATATGATACAAACACATAATCACATATATGTCACATATATATAACTCATATATATATATCATTTATATTACTATCATATAAAATAGTAAATCACATAATATATACCACCATGTTCACCCATGAATGGTTTTTACACAAATTAAATCCCTTATCCTTGTATTCTCACAATCTTGATTTATCTCCTCTTCCATTGAAAAGGGATAAGCTTTTGATTGTTAGAGATTTTATTACAATGGAAGAAAATCAAGACATTACGACACTATTACAATATAATACAAGGATTAACAAAGAGATTAAATAAATGTTACAATACATAATATACAATATATATATATACACTACATATATTATATATAAGAAATGTAGAAGAAGATATATAGATTACACAATATATAATATGAAGAAGAAAAGATCACTCACTCACAACCTTGAGTGTAGAATAGTGGGGATCACCATGACTTGAACAAGGTATTACACCTTTGTCCAAAAGCTTATTTCCTCCTATCTCTAAGCACTAAGGGAACTCTCTAGGAAATAGCTTTGGGAATTATCAAGCCTTTTAGGATTTTCTAGCAAAGTGCTTTCTTGATAGAAAACTTCTCCTCAATATGAGCATCTTAGACCTTTTTATATAGAGTTTAGGATATGCACCATTTGAAATTCAAATTCATAAGTCATAACCTCCATGGATGTTATGGACTCAATAAAGAGATGTAACTCATGCACACCATAACTCCTATACCATTAAGAATTTCAAATAAAGATGTGTAACACCTTTTACACTCTTAAAGTTGGTGACAATGGTGGAAGTTACTCATAGTAACAACTCCTCCAAATATTACAAAATGATGACACATAATATATAATGTCATATGTTACGTATTAGTTTGTTACATGTATTTAATCTACACATTATATTATTGATAAATAATATAACACATACACATATAATACCCATCAAAGCATAAAACTTAAATACATAATAATAAATTTCACCAAATAAAATCATATATACATGAAAGCATGACTTAAGTATACATCAAAACAAGTCTATATAATGACTCAGAAAACCAAACCTGAGAGTTTGAAGAAGCAAGCTTCCATTTCTTAAAACAGTTTATTTGATAAGTTTGATCATGTTAGAATAGCATATTTATACTAACTTTTAAAGAGAGGGTAACTTTCAATCATATAACACGTATGTATAATGACTCAGCAGTATTATACCAATTAGCTCAACACGTAGCAAAATGTAAAATAAAACCAAAGATTTATCTTCAAATATTTTAAAAACTCTACTAATAGATAATCAAAAATTGTAAAAACTTGATATTATAAAAAATCAAAAATTTAGTATTGTAACACGTATTTGATGAGTAAGCTAATAGTTGTATATTTTTTGTTTTTTTTTTAAAGAAAAAAGAATCAAAAACGTTATCTATATTTTTTTAGCTTTTTCTTTTACGGGCAAAATTATCCATGCATCAGTCCAAGAAATTCGAAAACAAAAAAACTTAAATTAAAATATGTGTAAAAACAGATAAATTTCATCATATGTGACATTTATATCTACAGATACAGAGAAAAGAGGGTAAAAAATTAGGGATTAAAAAAAATTGAGAAATACAAATAAAAAAATTAGGGATTTTACATTTTTATGTACAGATGGAGAGAAAGAAGGGTAAAAAAATTAGAGATTTTGAAATGAATAAACATACCTGGTGGAGGTCTGCATGTCGACAATATTGAGCGCCGTTATGAATTCGGCGGTGCTGGTGGTGGTGGCCGCCGTCGTAAGCATTCTCTTGTCATTGATCTAATGGGTGTTCTTATTTGTTGTGTTGATCATTTCCCAACTGTACATAGTAATTGCAGAGAAACTGAGAGAGAGAAGAAGATGAAGAGATAAACATTTGAAAGGAAACTTTCAGAAATATCAAGAGAGAATTAAATTAATGAAAAAGTGAAAATGGAAAAGTTGTAGAGATATTAGGAGAGAGAATTAAATAGAATATAATATTGGAAAATAGAAACAAGTGAGCTGTGAATTTTGACTCTTACACTTTTTCACCTTCAAAATCTTAATATTTAATATATTAAAAGCATTACATTAACAATATAAGAAAAAGTGGAAATGGAAATATTGGAAAATACAAAGGTGTGAGCTGTCAATTTTGACTATTAAACTTTTTGAGCTTCAAAATCTTACTATTTAAGAAAAAGTGGAAATGGAAATATTGGAAATTAAAAAAACGTGAGCTGTCAATTTTGACTACTACACTTTTTCACCTTCAAAATCTTACTATTTAATATATTAAAAGCATACATTAACAATATGAAGACAGAGAATTAAATAGAGGTTGAAAAGGTAATAAATGCACTTTAATGTAATATTGGCAAATACAAACACATGAGCTGTTAATTTTGACTATTAGATGTAATTACAATACCTCAGTTATTGACCGGTGGAAGGGCAAAATTGTTAATACTGACTTTCTTAAAGGGTAAAATTGTCTTCAAACTATCACCTCATTACAACACTTTTATAATAGTAAGATAACCTCTCTTTTTCTCTCAGCTCTCACTCTCCTTCTTTGTCAGCCATCGACAAACCCCCATCCCTTAATACCTAGATTGACGAACCCTCCATACCTAGAAAACCCCAAGACCCAAAAATTCCTACCCCAATTCTCTCTTTCCCTCTATTTCTTGACCTGTCTCCCCTGTCTTCCTCGCTATTCTCAGTACGGCTGCGATGAGCCACCATCGTGAGCCAACCAAGGGTTCGAGCCCTCTCTTTCTCTCTCTCGTCTCTTCTCTCTCTTTTTCAACCAAGGGTTTGAACCCTTTCTTCTCTCTTCGTCGTCTACCATCATCGACCAAGGGACCCTCTTTTCTCTCTCTTTGTCGACCCAAAAGCTCGGCTCCTTTCAGTGGGTTTCAAATTGATAATCCCTTTAAAGTTTCATTTGTTTCAGTTACTTCCTAGTTTGGAATTTTGGTTTTGGTTTTGGATTGGGTTTATCGGATTCAAGACACTGATTCGAGTATTGTGATAAGATTGTGTAAAGATTTGAATTTTTCAAGTGAGTTGACGATTATTTTGTTTAGGTATTTGGATTTGAACTCTGTGACTTTTTTTTGGTAGTGATGGTGGTGGTAGTGTTATGGTCGTAGTGATAGTGGTAGTGGTGTGGTGGTTGTGTTTTGGTAGTTATGGTGGTGGTGGTGTTGTGGTCGTAGTGATAGTGGTGGTGGTGTGGTGGTGTGGTGGTTGTGTTTGGATAGTGATGGTGGTGGTGGTGGTGGTAGTGTTGTAGTGGTCGTAGTGATGGTTGCAGTGGTGTGGTTGTAACGCCCTATCCAACAGGGACGCCACGTGTGTGCAATTTAATAAAATACTCTGATTTATATAATATGTAATTATACTGAAAAGTGTGGGTAATTAAATTTTGATAATTAAAATTCAACTTTTAAAATTGTTTAACAAAAGATAAGTGATATAGACTGTGGGGTCCCCCTGTTTTCAAAATATTTACAAACTGGTTTCAAAGTATTTCACAACATAAACTTTATATTTCCAAAATATAATCAAAATAGAGCATCCTGTTTACTAGGCCGTGCCACTGCGGCTGGTATGTACATTGCTGCTGCGACCACAAACTCATGGTTGCTCAACTTTTGCCTTCCCTTTACCTGCACCATAAAGCACCCGTGAGTCACAGAGACTCAGCAAGAAAAGTAACCAAAACATTAACTGAAAATGATTATCAATTTAATCTCATACCAATATGTTTACTCATTACACAATATCATAAAGTATTCCTTTACACATTACACAATCTTGGTACTTTATAAAGTACCCCTTTACCACTCGTTAACCACGAGCTGTATATGTCACTATCGTTGCCCGATGAAGCAAACGATAAGTAAGAAACCTAACCGCGATTTCAAGAGTAATTACTCGTAACAGTATTAACCGTTTCCAACCCTAGGTCATAACCTAGGCTCAACAAATATTTAATCAAAGTCTTGATAATAATCAAGGCCATAACCTTTCAGCCATTAATATTTAACCACATACGGTGCTTACCACTTTTCTTACCTTAGTTCTGAATTCAAGCGTACGGGCCGACTTGAGTGGAAAACAAGCTAGGCGATTCCGGTCCTATGTCACGACAACCAAAACTCAATAAAAACCTTAATCAAATTTCTGATAATCAACTCTAATTCTCACAATCGAACACACCCTACTTTCCCCCAGATCAAACTAGCTTAACCATCTCTAAAACACCCTGAATTCCACTCCGAAAGACACCCCGAATCAGATCGGACTTGAGGAGAAAAACCCAAAATCCCCCTTTCCTGGGAAAAACGGTCGGCCGTTTTTCAGACACCCAGAAAAACGGCCTGCCTTTTTTTCCTGGCAGCCATGGTGATTTCTGGTTTTTCACCCCAAAAACCAATCAAACCTCCACCAAACCTAACCAAACTTTCCAGAACAGTATATTATGGCAATTATAACATAACCAAACAACTATTTCAATGCAATATATCAATTTGCTCAAAATCACACTTCAAAGTGAAGAAAAACTCAATTTTCTCTCAACAACCATATCCAATTTCAACAAGCCATTAAAACCACTTAATTCAAACTTCAACACACTCCAAAACAAACCTAAAAACACCATCTCAAACCAAACTAAACCTACAGCCACGAAATCCCAATACCCTCACCCAAAACCAACCTAAAACCAATTAAATTCTTAAGACAAAGCATAGAACTTACCTTGATTGCTTCTAGGTTGGGCCTAGGTTCTACAAGCTGCTTCAATTCAAGAATAAAGGGTGAAATTTTGATCCCTTGCTGGCTGGTTTTGGTTCACACGAAGGGGAGAAGAAGAAGAAGTTTACTTGCCTTGTAAGCTTTCTCCTTAAATAGGGTTTTTCATCTCATTTCATTTCATTTCTTTCTTTCTTTCTTCTTCCTTTTTTTTTTTTTTTTTTTTTGTTTTTTTATAATAGGCAGCTAAAAAGAAAAGTCAAAAGCACCATGAATTTACTAATCTACCCCTCCTCCATAAATTTTTTTTTAAAAAAAAAACCCTGGGGGCATTTTGGTAATTTCACTAATTCCCCAACCCGACATTCTAATAAAATTCTAACTTAATCCGGGATATTCTCAAAATAATTCTTTCATTAATGTCATGACATTACTAACCACATCGCTAAATTCTCACAATTGCCGAGCCCAAAAATATCGTATTTCATTAAATAATTTCTCAATAATTAACCTAAGTACGATCATAATCTTACTTCGTTTCCAAAATAATTACATATTTAATAAAATATGTCTATTTAAATATTATTTATTTTCTGGGATATTACAACTATCCCCCACTTATAGGAATTTCGTCCTCGAAATTTACCTGAAAAGCTCGGGATACAACTCTCGCATCTGCGACTCTAACTCCCGAGTCGCCTCTTCAATCTTGTTGTTCCGCCACAGCACTTTAACTAGCGGAATAGTCTTGTTCCGCAGCACCTTTTCTTTCCTGTCTAAAATCTGTATTGGTTGTTCTTCATATGACAGGTCGGTTTGAAGCTCAATGTCTTCATAACTTAAGACATGAGTTGTATCTGATACATATTTCTGAAGCATCGAGACATGGAACACATTATGAACCCCAAATAAAGCAGGAGGTAAAGCCAACCGATAAGCTACCTGACCTACTTTCTCAAGAATTTCAAACGGACCAATAAATCTGGGACTCAACTTTCCTTTCTTCCCAAACCTTCGAATTCCTTTCATTGGGGATACCCGAAGGAAAACAAAATCCCCAACCTGGAATTCAACATTTCTACGCTTTGGATCTGTGTAGCTTTTCTGTCTACTTTGTGAAGTAAGCATACAAGCTCGAATCTTTTCAATAGCCTCACTCGTTCTTTGGACAGCTTCAGGTCCAAGATACCTACGTTCACCAGCCTCATCCCAGTGAATAGGTGATCGACATTTCCTTCCATAAAGCATCTCATACGGAGCCATGCCAATGGTACTCTAATAACTATTGTTATAAGAAAACTCAATCAGAGGTAGATACTTGTTCCAAGAACCTTCAAAATCCATTACACATGCTCTCAACATATCCTTAAGTATCGGGATCATCCTTTTCGATTGACCATCGGTTTGAGGATGAAAAGCTGTACTAAATTTTAATTTAGTACCCATTGCTTGCTGTAAACTTTCCCAGAATTTGGATGTAAATTTTGGATCTCGATCTGAAACTATCGACTTTGGGGCACCGTGAAGTCGAACTATCTCCTTGATATACAAATCAGCATATTGATCCACTGTATACGTTGTCCTCACCGGGAGAAAGTGAGCAGACTTCGTATATCGATCCACTATCACCCAAATAGAATCATAATACCCTACTGTTCTGGACAATCCCACTACAAAATCCATGGTGATGTCTTCCCATTTCCATTCAGGAATCTTTAGAGGTTGAAGCAAACCTGCCGGCCTCTGGTGTTCTGCTTTAATTTGTTGACAGGTTAAGCATCTTGACACATATTCAACAATATCCCTCTTCATACCCGGCCACCAGTATAAAGCTTTCATATCATGATACATCTTGGTTGTTCCCGGGTGTAAGGAGTACGGTGTAGTATGAGATTCATCAAGAATCTCCTGTCTGATTTCTTTGTCAACCGACACATAGATTTGTTGGAAATTATTTTACCAAGATCTTAGATCTACTCACAAGTATGTTTATTAACATCCTAAATAAGAACTTTCTAAAACGACAAATTAAACACATATAAAGTTTAAGAAACCTTACATTGGGTGCAGCGGAATTAAATGACTCCTTCCGTTCAGATATCTAGCCCTTGATTCCTTTCTGTAGCAGAGCATTATCAATATCTGAACCTGGATCTCTTTCTCTGAATCTTTGATGCTGAAACTCCTTTGCTGATGATCTTTCTTCACGATCTTCCTCACTATGATTGAGGTATCACTTGATGTGTGTGGGCACTACTCTAATCACTAAGGATTTCGAAATATTGAAGAAGAAGAGAGGGAGTGGTCAGCCAGATAGGGAGAGAGAAGGCTCAGTTTTTTTTTATTCAGAAAGTCTGAAGAAAAGTGTAATTTTCCTGAAGCCTTCACTATCTATTTATAGCATTCCACTAGGGTTAGATTTGAATTATATGGCATTAAAATAATGAAAAGATCAACTTAAAAACCTACAATAGGTGGTCGGCCATACACTTAGTAGATTGGGCCTTGCTTTTTGCAATTTTGCAATTTTAACACCTTTTGTATCTGATTTTCTCAAAAATGCCAATTTCCTAATTCAACCATTTAAATGCCAATTCTAACTATTTAATAACTATAAATAATTATTAAATAATATTGTCATTTATCATATTTATTAATTGAACCATACAAAGTATCATAATTAACAAATATGCCCCTATAAACTCTTTCTTTACAATTTCGCCCTTACTTAGTGAAAAATTCACAAATAGACATAGTCTAGTTTGAGAATTATAATTGATTAATCAAAACCAATTACATGAGTCTTACAAGCAATATTATCTCAACTAGTGGGGGGACCATGGGTCTATATAACCGAGCTTCCAATAAGTAGATCAAGAATTTAGGACTAAAATTCACTGACTTATTAATTCTTCGTTGAATCCACGCATAGAACTTAGAATTGCACTCTCAGTATATAGAATGCTCTATATGTTCCACCATATAGACACATCATTAGTTATCCATTGTTATAATCCTAATTTGATCAATGATCCTCTATATGAATGATCTACACAGTAAAGGGATTAAATTACCGTAACACCCTACTATGTATTTTATCCTTAAAACACTTGACTCCGTATAAATGATATTTCAGCTTATGTGAAATGAGATCTCCACCATTTATTTTCGTTTGGTCAAGCTCGAAGGAGATCATCCTTTGCTTACTATTCGCCAGATAGAAGCTATAGATTCCATGTTTATGCTAGCGCTCCCACTCAATTGCACTACCGTGTTCTCAAAAATGTACGTATCACCCTGACCTAAAAGTAGGCTTAACTAACAATTCAAGGAACACGAATAGCCTTTCAAGATTGAGCCTAATCATAACAGGATTAAGAACATTTGATCTAGGATCAACTAGGCGATATTGACTTGAATAGATTTTACGGTAACTTTAATTAAATCTAAGTCAAAGTTCAATATCGGTCCCTTCCGATGCATACTCCATGCATCCAACCTGAGCTTTACTTTAACCAATGCTCTGGAAAGAACATAGTATTTCTCCAAATACAAGTAAACTCTTGTTGTAGATTATCATATCAGTAAAACCCTGTGTCTGATAAATCTAGGAAACTTTATTCACATAGTCATGTTTACTTTCCAATGTGTTGACGGCACAATAAACAGGATCAAGTATGTGAAAAGGGTTTCAGATGAATCTATACATTATGTACATATAATCATGAAATAAATCATGTGAACCATGCAACATTAAATGTTATTTCTGATCTATATTAATAAGTAAATCTGATTATATTGAAATTTGTTTTATTTAGGGCATAAAACCCAACAAGATTTGGTTCTTGTATCGCAACAAACCATCAGATAAACACGAAAAGTCTCTTGCCAATCCGGCCTCTAACTTCTCCTTATGCCCCTGTAGCTCAAGATCACCTTGTTGAGCTATTCTAATTATTTCCAATAGATTAGACTGTAGGGTAATGTTAGCAAGTTTTCCAATTACAAATTCAATTCCCGCTCTAGTCATATTCTCAGCCAACTCTGCTGAAATTTTCTTTAGTTCACAAACTTGCCCTGGTCCTTTTCGACTTAGAGCATCCGCTACCACATTTGCTTTACCAGGGTGGTAGAGAATCTCGCAGTCATAATCTTTGACCAGTTCTAACCATCGTCGTTGCCTCATATTTAAATCCTTCTGAGTGAAAAAGTACTTGAGACTTTTGTGATCTGTATAAATCTCACACTTCTCGCCAAACAGATAGTGACGCCAAACTTTTAATGCAAAGACTACTGCTGCCAATTCAATGTCATGGGTAGGATACCGCTGTTCATACTCTTTCAATTGCCTAGATGCGTAAGCAATCACTTTCCCTGACTGCATAAGAACACAACCTAACCCTTGTTTGGATGCATCACAATAAATCACAAACTTTTCATCACTTTTTGATAAGGTTAACATAAGAGCGGTAATCAATCTTTGCTTCAATTCTTGGAAACTACCTTCACACTTGTCAGTCCAAAGCAGAAGCGAGTTTTTAAGTCATAAAGCGGAAGCGAGTTTTTCTAGAGGGGGATATCTAGATTCCGCCCCTAGTAACCTTTTACTTATGTAGTACATAGGTTGTTGGTGCCTACCCTCTTCTCGCACTATAGCTGCACTAATCGCATCTTCCGAGATAGCCAAATAGAGAAGTAGCGTCTCTTCAGTTATTGGTTTTTCCAAAACTGGAGACGTTGCTAGATGCCTTTTTATGTTTTGAAAGGCCTCTTCACACTCTTTTGTCCACTCGAACCTCTTGTTGCCTCGCAATACATTAAAGAACGGCACGCACTTATCAATTGACTTCGAAATGAATCTGTTAAGTGCAGCCATCCTTCCTGTCAAAGCCTGCACTTCCTTAGGCTTTGTCAGTGATGGCATGTCTATTAATGCCTTAATTTTCTCGGGATTCGCTTCGATACCCCTCGCGTTGACTATGAATTCCAAAAATTTCCTGAGGAAACTCCAAAGGAACATTTTTTTGGGTTTAACTTCATGTTATACTTCTTTAATATTTTGAAGCATTCCGCGAGGTCTGTGGTATGATCCCCTGCACTTCCTTAGGCTTTGTCAGTGATGGCATGTCTATTAATGCCTTAATTTTCTCGGGATTCGCTTCGATACCCCTCGCGTTGACTATGAATTCCAAAAATTTCCTGAGGAAACTCCAAAGGAACATTTTTTTGGGTTTAACTTCATGTTATACTTCTTTAATATTTTGAAGCATTCCGCGAGGTCTGTGGTATGATCCCCACTTTTTATTGATTTTACCAACATATCATCGACGTAAACCTCCATGTTCCGCCCGATCTGGTTTGCGAACATTTCGTTCACCAGTCGGTGATATGTTGCCCCAACATTTTTCAGCCCAAACGGCATGACTTTATAATAATAAAGTCTCATGTTGGTGACGAAGCTTGTACGCTCTTGATCTGGGACATGCATTTTTATCTGGTTATATCCATAATATGTTGGGTTTTATGCCCTAAATAAAACTCATTTCAATATAATCAAATTTACTTATTAATATAGATCAGAAATAACATTTAATGTTGCATGGTTCACATGATTTATTTCATGATTATATGTACATAATGTATGAATTCATCTGAAACCCTTTTCACATACTTGATCCTGTTTATTGTGTTGTCAACACTTTGGAAAGTAAACATGACTATGTGAATAAAGTTTCCTTGATTTATCAGACACAGGGTTTTACTGATATGATAATCTACAACAAGAGTTTACTTGCATTTGGAGAAATGCTATGTTCTTTCCAGAACATTGGTTAAAGTAAAGCTCAGGTTGGATGCATGGAGTATGCATCGTAAGGGACCGATATTGAACTTTGACTTAGATTTATTAAACTTACCGTAATATCTATTCAAGTCAATATCGCCTAGTTGATCCTAGATCAAATGATCTTAATCCTGTTATGATTAGGCTCAATCTTAAGAGGCTATTCGTGTTCTTTGATTTGTTAGTTAAGCCTACTTTTGGGTCAGGGTGATACGTACATTTTGGGAACACGGTAGTGCAATTGAGTGGGAGCGCTAACATAAACATGGAATCTATAGCTTCTATCTAGCGAATAGTAAGTAAAGGATGATCTCCTTCGAGCTTGACCAAACGAAAATGAATGGTGGAGTACTCATTTCACATAAGCTGAAATATCATTTATACGGGGTTAAGTGTTTTAAGGATAAAATACATTGTAGGGTGTAACGGTAATCTAATCCCTTTACAGTGTAGATCATTCATATAGAGGATCATTGATCAAATTAGGATTATAACAATGGATAACTAATGATGTGTCTATATGGTGGAACATATAGAGCATTCTATATACTGAGAGTGCAATTCTAAGTTCTATGCGTGGATTCAACGAAGAATTAATAAGTCAGTGAATTTAAGTTATAAATTCTTGATCTGCTTATTGGAAGCTCGGTTATATAGACCCATGGTCCCCCCACTAGTTGAGATAATATTGCTTGTAAGACTCATATAATTGGTTTTGATTAATCAATTATAATTCTCAATTTAGACTATGTCTATTTGTGAATTTTTCACTAAGTAAGGGCGAAATTGTAAAGAAAGAGTTTTAGGGGCATATTGGTTAATTATGATACTTTGTATGGTTCAATTAATAAATATGATAAATGACAATATTATTTATAGTTATTAAATAATTAGAATTGGCATTTAAATAGTTGAATTTGAAAATTGGCGTTTTTGAGAAAATGAGATGCAGAAATGATAAAACTGCAAAATTGCAAAAAGTGAGGCCCAAATCCATATTGTATAGGGCCGACCACTTTTATAGGGTTTTTCATCTGATATTTTCATTATTTTAATGCCATATAATTCAAACCTAACCCTAGTGGAATGCTATAAATAGATAGTGAAGGCTTCAGGAAATTTACACTTAACTTTCACACTTTTCATTCAGAAAAACCTGAGCCTTCTCTCTCTATACCTAGTCGCCACTCTCTCTCTCTCTCTTCTTCCTTGAGATTTCGAAATACTTAGTGATTAGAGTAGTGCCCACACACAGCAAGTGATACCTCAATCATAGTGAGGAAGATCGTGAAGAAAGACTTTCAGCAAGAAGGAGTTTCAGCACTAAAGAAGGAAAGAAAGAGATTCAGGTTCAGATATTGATAATGCTCTGCTACAAAAAGGAATCAAGGGCTAGATATCTGAACGGAAGGAGTCATTATATTCCGCTGCACCCAATGTAAGGTTTCCTATACTTTATATGTGTTTATTTCATAATCGTTTTAGAAGTTCATATTTAGGGTGTTAATCAACATACTTGTGAGTAGATCTAGGATCCTGGTAAAATAATTTCCAACAGAATATGCATCCATAAATGACATAAGCTCGTGCCCAGCAGTTTCATCCACTAACTGGTCGATCCTGGGTAGTGGAAAACAATTTTTTGGGCACACCTTATTCAGATCAGAAAAATCAATACAAGTTCTCCAAGTTCCGTTAGGCTTTGGGACGAGAACAGGATTGGCTATCCACGAGGGATAAAACACCTCGCGTATAAAGTCATTGACTAATAACTTGTCCACTTCCTGTTTTAGTGTCCCTTGTCTCTCGGAATCCAAGGGTCTCCTTTTCTGCCTCTTCGCTGGGTAGTTTGGATCAACATTTAAATGATGGCAGATAATGTTAGGGTCGATCCCTATCATATCACCATGGCTCCAGGCGAATTGATCCTGGTTCGCCTTTAAGAAACTTATTAGTTGCTGTTATACCAAAAATTCAACTGGAGGACACGTGTCAAGGTAAAGGGAATGTGAATCGGTGCAATATCTTTTTATGGAATAACTCATTAATTGCATAAGTATCAGAGTATATTTATAACCCGGTGACTGTAAGGTCTTAAGCGAGGAATCAATGTACGAACTGGCACTTAGTGTATTAACGAGAAACCATATATCGCTGAAGGAGAATAGCGAGGCACCGGAGGAAAGTAACACATACCTTAGCTTGCAATAAGCAAACTAAGTGTAAAAGTCGAATCGGCTCGAAGAACAAGAATGCGAGATGACCATCTCTCTACGAGGAAACTTCCTATAGTTTCATTTAACTAACAGGAGCGAGGCTCATAACCCTAGCAAGTAAGAAGATTTTGTTGGAATTATTTTTACCAGGATCTAGATTTACTACCAAGTATGTTTGATTAACATCCTAACATGAATTCTAAAACAATGAAATAAACACATAAGAGTTTAAGAAAACCTTACACTGGGTGCAGCGGAATATAATGACTACTTCCATTGAGATCTCTAGCCCTTGATTCCTTTATGTAGCAGAGCATTATCAAGATCTGAATCTGGATCTTCTTCTCTCCTTCTTGTTGGTTGATTTTCCACAGTCTTACATACTATGATTCAGGTACCACTTGATGTGTGTGGGCACTACTCTATCACTCAAGGGAATTTCGAAAAACAGAGAAGAAAGAGAGAGAGGGAGTGGCGGCTTCAGAGTGTTTGAGTGAAAGAAAATAATACAGTAATATGTGTGTGAAACCTGAAGCCTTTACCTTCTATTTATAGAATACCACATAGGGTTAAGGTTGAATTACTTGGCATTTAAAAATGAAAAATAAAATGAGAAAAGGGAAGCAAAGTGGTTGACCATAGCAATATGGAAACAAGCCTCTCACTTTTGCAACTTTCCTATTTTATCATTCCTAGTTTCCCATTCTCCAAAATTGCCAATTTTCTCATTCAACCACATAAATGTCAAATCTAATTATTTAATAACTATAATTAATTATTAAATAATATATTGTCATTTGTTTTATTTATCAATAAAAACTAATCAAAGTTTCCCAATTAATAAATATACCCTTTAAACTCTCTATTTACTGTTTTACCCTTAATAAGTGATAAATTCACAAATAGACATAGTCTAATCTTGAGAGTTATAATTGATTAATTAAAATCAATTAAATGAGTCTTACAAGCAGTATGGTCTCAACTAGTATGGGGACCATGGGTCTATATAACCGAGCTTCCAATAAGTCGAACCGAATTTACCAAGTAAATTCCCTAACTTATTAATTCCTTATTGAATCCACTCTTAGAACTTGGAATTGCACTCTCAGTCATATAGAACGCTCTATATGTTCCACGATATAGACACGTCATTAGTTATCCATTGTTATAATCCTAATTTGATCAATGATCCTCTATATAGACGATCTACACTGTAAAGGGATTAAATTACCGCAACACCCTACAATGTATTTTATCCTTAAAACACTTAACCCTGTATAAATGATATTTCAGCTAAGAGAAATGAGTACTCCACCATTTATTTTCGTTTGGTTAAGCTCGAAGGAAATCATCCTTTACTTTTTATTCACCGGATAGAAGCTATAGATTCTATATTTATGTTAGCGCTCCCACTCAATTGTACTACCGTGTTCCCAAAATGTACGTATCACCCTGACCCAAAAGTAGGCTTAACTAACAAATCAAAGAACACGAATAACACTCTTGAGATTGAACCTAATCATATCAGGATTAAGATCATTTGATCTAGGATCAACATGTGATATTGAATTGAATAGATATTACGGTAAATTCTAATATATCTAATCAAAGTTCAATATCGGTCCCTTCCGATGTATACTCCATACATCCGATACTGGTAAACTTTGCCAATGTCCTGGAAAGGACATAATACTTTTCCAAGGTGTAAGAATACCTATCGCTGATTATACCATGTCAGTCTAAATCCAGTGTTCTGACAAATCAGGGAATAAACTTTCGAACATATAATTAAGATTATATTCCACTGTGCTAACAACACTATAATCATTAACAAATTTATCTGTTCTGGACTTAAATAGAATTCATACATTATATATATAATCATGAAATAAATCATGTGAACCATGCAACATAAAATGTTATTTCTGATCTTTATTAATAAGTAAATCTGATTATATTGAAATGGATTTTATTTAGGGCACAAAACCCAACAAATTTCTGTATACCTGCTATCGACGTAAGACATATCTTGTTGACCTCAGAAAGAAGAATGGTTCTAGCTTGCCATTGGGATCACTACAATCAAGTTTCTTTGGAGACATCTCCAGATTCAACAATTAAAGACGTGTTTAATACACGATATTCTTGATCCAGTAAAAGCGGGAAAATCACAACTATATGATTTTCAAAATCATACACCGCATTTACATTTTATAATATGTAATCAAATCCCACGATTTTAGGGATAATGACTGTAATCATATTTTGGTCAACTTTGTAATTAAATGCCACTATGCAATTATAAACAGTGGCAAAAAAATCTCAAAAGAGGGACGAAAAAACTCTTATGAAAGAGGCCTTGAAAAAATACTCAGAAATCTGAATAAGATTGACTCGTAGACTATGCAAAATTTTAACTGCAAAACCATGTAAAAAACTAGGTGTTCATATTTTTATTTTTCTATAGCTTTTATTTTTTCTGTGTTGAATTATCATCGTGAGGCTCAAATTTGGTTAACGAAAATCTGCGTTAAAAGCTGCTATTTTAGTTGCTCTTCCAGGTTCTTCCCAATGTAAACACACTTTGTGGGATTTCTTGAGTCAAGAATAACTTCTTCCAATTCTTCAATTGGTTTTAATAAGTATCTTTCATCTTGAACCCGGGGGTCAAGATCCTCGTCCTTCTTTTCACTTTCGTCTGCCAAGATCGCCATTAATTGATGACCGGCATTCCTATGCTGCAACTCTATGCGATAGCAATCGCGAGCCAGCATCTGGTCGCCCTGTACCACTCCCACACCTTCTGGTGTTTGGAACTTCAAGGATAGGTGCTTGATTGAACTAATTGCCCCTAGTCCGATCAATGCTGGACGACCCAACAATATGTTGTAAGCCGATGCCAGGTCGACAACTAGGAAATCTTGCATAACAGTGGCAGATAGGGGTGTCTCACCCAAGGTTAATGCGAGCTCAATTATGCCCAGACTGGCAATGCTGTCTACATTGAAGCCGCAAAGATTTACCATACAAGGCTTCAATTTGGCCTTTTCGAGCCCCATCTTTCTCAGCGTTTCCTTATAAAAGTTTTTTACTGAGCTTCCATGAATGGTAATCACCAATGGATTGACGTGAGGATATCTCACATTTTTCTCGTCTTCCTCCGTGAATATGATTGGAGGTTCTTCGGTTTTCACCTTCTTAGAAGGTTCTGGGGCGAATGCCGACTGCTCGTTCTTTATCTCCTTCACATATCTTTTTTGGGCGTTATTGCTCTCCCCATGATATGTGGCCCTCCCGAAATAACCAGGATTTCCTCTCTTTCAACAGGAAGAGGTTGTAATCCCTAGTTGTTTGGGTTATTGGGCAGACTAGGTTGGTTGTGTCCATTGCCCTGTCTCTTTATGTACTGTTTAAAGTGGCCTCGAGTGATGAGACTTTCTATCTCATTTTTCAATTGGCGACATTCATCGATCGTGTGCCCAATATCCTCATGGAATTTACAATACCTGTTAGGATCTCGCTTGTTCCTCGCATGCCTCATGGGCTCGGGCTTGCCGAAGGCAACCTTTTGCTCATGCGCGAGGTAAATATTTTCCCGAGTTTCATTAAGCTCGGTATAAATAGTATACATTGGCACGTACTTATCGTGCTTCTTTTGTTTCTTTTTATCCTTTGACGGTTCCTTGAACCGTCCTTTCTCTTCGAGCCAGAAGCCCCCGAGTTATCGATTCTCGTTGCGACGATACTTGTCAAAACGTTGCTGGGTTTACCTCTCGAGCCTGTTTTCAACAAATTCATTTCTTTTCGGGCTTCTTCTTTTCGAACGAATACCTGAGCCCTTTCGTTGAACTCAGTGATGTTCCTTACTGGACGACCTTGTAAGTCGTCCCACAGCTCGCCCCCAACAGTTGATCGATCAGTTGAGATCCCCGCCTGAAGGGCTGTAAGTTGTGTACTATCATCCAAATTTCTAACCCTAGCAGCAGCTGTGCTAAATCGACTTAAATATGCCTTAGGTGTCTCGTTGGGCTGTTGTTTTACATTGGTTAGCGAGGCCGCTTCGGGTCGTCTATCCCTAGCAGCCTAGAACTGTTTCTTGATATCCCTGGACAGTTGTTCCCAGGAAGTTATTGAATGGTGAGTAAACTTGTTAAATCAGCTGCTTGCTACTCCAATAAGTGAGGTGGGGAACAAAATACAACGTAAATTGTTCGTCACATTACTTGCTCGCATTATTGTATTAAAGTTAATCAAATGCGCGACCGGATCAGTGGTTTCGTCATACGATGGGACATGGGGGTTTTTAAATCCCAAAGGAAAAGGGGTATTCATGATATCTGGGTGATACGGCTCAAGCTCCTCGTCTGAGTCGTATTCAGATTGTCTCCCCAGTTCTCCCACTTGATATTTCCTGAACTTGTCCTCTAACTCATCTATTGGCAATTGGATGGGATTCTCTTGCTTTGGACTGAGTTGTTGGCGAAGGTTAGGTTTCTTTCGATTCAAATGCTCTCGCAGATTCGGTTGGGAGTAGTTGCTGACAGACCTTATTTTACTCGCAGATTGTGTCCTACTCACGGACCTTGTCCTGCTCATGGATTTCGTCCTTGAGTGGCTTGTGAATTTACTGGTTCCCATACTTTCTCGATCATTAGCCCGTCGAGTATTTTCTCCTCTTCGAGTTGATTGACTGTAGGTCCTTGACCGCCCTGAGGTCACACTTGCTTCTTCATGCTCTGTTCTTCCCCCCAGGTGTGGTTTGTCGTATTTCCCCCATTAGGGTTTGTACGAGCCTTCTCTCTATGGGTTCGGGAAGAACGTTGGTCAGTTCTCGCAGGTGACCTGCGTTCTCCAGGTTGAGTCCCAAGATCTTCCTCATCTTCATGGGGAATTTCTCGTTCATTAGTTTCTGGTTGCCTCCCATTCTCATGTCTGTGAGAGGGTTCTGGCTGGTCATTCTGATTTTCAAGGGAATCTCATTTTTCCTAGGTTGTTCTTCCTGGGCATTTTCTTGTCTCCTGGTTTGTGAGCCACGAGGTCTGCCTCATGGTCTTCTCACTCTAGGTTCAGGTTGATTTTGAGTGTTAGCCCCCTACGCTGCCCTAGCTGCGACTGCATCGCGTTCTAACTCAGCGTTCCGCCGTTGAGCCTCCTCCAGGCGGCGTCTAAGGCAGCGGTTTTCCATTTCATAAGTGCCTTCTCCCATAGGTTGAGTACCTCCACGAATGGGGTCCTCATCTCCAGTTATAGGATTTTGGTCATTCTCACGCTGAGTTCTCCTCGAGCGTGTTGTTCGCGTACTGGGACCAACGTCAGGTTGGGTCCTCTGAGAACGTGTGGTCCGAGTGCTAGGGCCACCCTCAGGTTGAGTCCTCCTGGAGTGGGTGGTCCGTCTGGACTGTGGATCGGAAGACCTTCTGGTGCCCATGGGCTCTTTCCCAGAACGGTGATGAGTTTCCTCATGTGGTGTATTAACATCTTCTGGGTTTTCAGCCATGAAGGAGATGGGTTTTCTTCAAAAGAAAGGAGGGTTTTAATAGAGCTCTTTCACAAAGGCTCTCAATAAAAGCACCAAACTGTTAACGCAGATTTTCGTTAACCAAAATTTGAGCCTAACAGTGATAATTTCACACAAAAATAATGAAAGCAGTAAAGTAAGAGGTATGAACACAAGGGATTTTTTACGTGGTTTTGCAATTAAAATTCTGCATAGTCCACGAGTCAATCTTATTAGATTTCTGACAGCTTTTCAGGATCTTTTTTGTATGATTTTTTCGTCCCTTTTTTTATCTAACCTACCACTATTTATAATCACATAGTAGACAGTTAATTACAAAGTTGACTGTGATCTTTACAACGTTTCTCTCCTGAAATCATGGGGTTTGATTACATAACAAGTAGTATAAATGCGGTTATTATTTGAAAATCACACAGCTGTGATTCTCCCATTTTTACTGGGTTAAAATGATCGTGTGTTTAAAGACGTCTTTAATTGTAGCGTTCTGGGATGTCTCGACAAGAACTTGGTTCCAGTGACCTTGATAGCGAGTTGAAGCCTTTTTTCATATCTTTCTGAGGTCGATAATGTACGCCTCGTTTCTTCTTTGTTTAAAAGCTTAACGCTTCCTTGTGACAATCGCAGTTCTTATTAACAGAGAGTTTTTTGAGGATCATTTGAATGTTAGCTTTTGGCTTGTCAAGATTATAAGTCTCACTGAAAAGATGTCTGAAGTTAACTGGTGAAAGTAACAAAGATGCGCCTTCCTATAGCGAGATAGACGCCTCGCTTACTAGGTCTCGAGCCCACCCGACTGTTATACTTAGTTTGTACATTATATGCTAAGTGTTTCCACGGTTGATATGCGTCGCTTTCGTCTTCCCAGATGTAACGAAGTTGATGCCTCACTTTATGCATTCAATGACATATGGTTTCTCGTTAATACACTAAAGATCAGTTTGTATATCTTTTCCTCGCATAAGACCTTACAGTCGGTGAGTTGGAAGTATACTTTGCTACTTACGCAATTAATGAGTTATTCCATTAAAAGTGATTTCATCGATCCATATTTCCTTTATCTTGACACGTGTCCTCCACTGAGATGGTAGCCGAATTTTGAGTATAACAAATTTAAATTTAAATTTCTTTATATAAAATATCTACATACTTTTTATTTTTAAATATATATAATAATATTATAAAATTAATAAAGAATATTCTGTTAAAGTTAACAGTGAAACCCAGAAAATATCGTTAAACTAAGAATTCTGTTACATAACCACATTTTATATAGAATAGATAGATAGATTTTTTAATTTTTAATTTTTTGAAACTTAGTTGTTAGATATTTATAAAGTTTTAAAAAAAACTATTGTATTTTATATTTAAAAAATAAAAAAATATAATTAAAAAAATGAGAAAATAAATAAATAGATTATAAATAATTAGAAAAAAAATCTATCTATCTATATATAAAAGAGAAGTATGAGGCGGTGACGTGACGGTCTAAAAATAATTTAAAATCATCTTTCTCTTTTCTCCTTAATTCTCTCTCTCTCTCTTTTTTTTTTTTTTTATTAATTTCATATATATTAATTAATAGAAAATATATTTTTTCCTTAATTCATTTATTTTGTTAAAACAAAAATGATAACTCAAAAAATACAATTTAGTTATTAGCTTTTTTTTTCCACGTTTTGGCTTTTTTTTTTAATTAAAATTTTAAAAAATAATATACAATTAATATATTAAAAAATCTATATCCTACCATACATACAAAGTTATTTTCTAATTATTTTATTATTTTTTTAATCTATATATCTATATATAAATGAGAGATATGAAGCGGTGATGTGGCGCTTTAAAATGACTTTATTTTACTCTATTATTTTTCTCAAATTTTCACATTTTTAAGTAATATTAAATATTATTAATTAATAATTTTCATAAATTTAAAATCTATCAATATATCTATACATCTATCTACACATCTATATAAAGGAAAGATATGAGGCGTTAATGTGGCACCCTGAAATCTCTCTAATTAGCATTACTTGTTCTTTCCTTTAGGGCCCGTTTGGTACACAGGACTGGATTGGATTAGACAGGCTAATTTGTCCAATCCAGTGTTTGGGCATGTTAGAAGTCTAGATAACTAATCCAGTTAACCTCATCTGTCTAGGATTATTTATCCCATCCAGCAGGGTGGGATAAATAATCTCATGCAGATGAGATTTTTTTTATCGTTTTTTTAATTTAAATTTTATTAATATATTTTAAATTTAATAAGAATTTAAAGGAAATAATTATCACACATTTATTTATACATTTTTTTTTATCAAAAACTTATTCATTAAAATTAGTGAAAATGTATAATTTTGAATTATTATACATAAGTTTTTAAAATTTAGAATATTATTAATTAAATAATAGTTACTTAAATTGATTCTAAGAAGAAAAAAAAAATATGACAATAAAATTATATATTATTTTTAAATTACTAAAAAATTTATATAAATATTTTAAAAAATTAATATTTATATTAAATTAGTGTTTAAGATAAACAATTTTATATTATTCAAGTATTTTTATTTTACTATTTTATATATTTTAATTTTAATTTATTATTATATATTTTTATTTAATTTAAGTTTTTTTTTTTCTAAAAGGAAATAAATAAAATAGTCCAGTCCATTCTTAAACCAAACACAGGATTACTTTCAGCATAATCCAATCTTGTCCAGTCCAGTCCAATCCTGCATACCAAACGCCCTTAATTCTCTTATTTTTTTTTCAATTTTTTATTAGTTTTATAAAGATTAATTAATATTAAATATATATTTTTTATTTATTTTCTTCATAATTCTCTTATTTTTTTTATTTTATTTTTTCAAAAAGTAATAACTCTTTTTTTTTTTGGGCCTTTTGCCTTTTCTCTTCATCACATTTTATTTTTATCTTTTGAAATTAAGATTGATGTATTTTTTTTTTTTTTTTTGTGCTTTTGGCTTTTTTTTTTAAACAAAATTGAAAACAAAGAAAAAAAAATATATTTAAAAATGACATTTTTTTTTCAAAAAAAAAAAAAAATTGATATCTCCAAAATCTTTGGCTATAACATTTTTATCATTTTGGTCTTTTTTTTTAAAAAAAATAAGATATTTAAAAATAATATATTTTAAAAATTGATAACTTTAAAATCTACCATCATGTTTTGACTTCTTATCTTTGCTTATTTTTTTTAGGATATTTAAAAAATGACTATACTATAAGTGAAATACAGTGAAGACAACTGTTTTAAAATTATTTGTATTTTTTTAGATCCCAATTTTGTGTGAGGATTTTTCGTTCATTAGCATTTTTATATAAAGAGCAAGCTAATTTTTTTTTTTTTGATGTGAAAGAACAAGTCTATTTTTTTTTACGTGAAAGAGCAAGCCTATTAAGAAAGAAAGTGAAGACTATGAGCTACACTAATTACCATGATGACAATTATTTTAAAAATATTTTCTATAAATTTACATCAATTATTATAGATATATATTTTTAATTTTAATTTAATTTATGTGTATATTTTGAAAACTAATAATATATATGTATAATAAATAATATAATAAAAGATATTTATTAAGTTCAAAACAACTAGAAAAATTATACTTTACAATATCAAAATTATTTTTATTAAATGCAAAGAAAAAATTAGTTAATAGTTACTCATATTATTATAAAAAATACATCAACGGTATATAAATTTGAAAATTCAATATAATTTAAGATTTAATTACCACTAAATAAATTACAACCGTACGCGAAGCGCGGTTTTTTTCCTAATTAGAAAATAGATAAATAGGTTCTAAATAAGTAGAAAAAATAAGAAAATAGATAAACATGTTTTAAGCCATTTTAGGGTGTCACGTCACCATCTTATACTTCTCTTTTATATAGATAGATAGATAGATTTGTGTAATTAAGTATTAAATCACATATTGTTGGGTTTTATGCCCTAAATAAAACTCTTTACAATCTGATTAGTTATCAATATAAGAAATTTGAAGTGATTGATGTTTGCATGAATTTTACATGCTAATGGTTTAATATGTTTATTATGTTTACACACAAAATCAGTTAAAATCAAGATCATATGTTTATTCACAATTACAGTATCGTCAACACAGTGGAATGTGATTGTGATCTTATGAATCAAAAGATTTGGTCCCTATTTCATCAGTGTTATTGGGTTTACACTAATGTGATAATCAGCGATGATGTATACTTACACTTGGAGTAAGTGTTATGTTCTTTCCAGGACATTAGTAAAGTATACTAGTTTCGAATGTATGGAGTATACATTGGACTGGACCGATATTGCAACTAAGTTAATATATTACAAACTTACCGTTATACATATCTTTCCAAGTCAATATCAGTAGTTGATCTTAAGATTAAAAGAATATAAATCCTGATATGCTTAGGCTCAACTCAGGAGTGCTATTCATGTTCTTTGATTTATTAGTTAAGCCTACTTTTAGGTCAGGGTGATACGTATATTTTGGGAACATGATAGTATGATTGAGTGGGAGTGCTGAACATAAATATGGAATCTATAGCTTCTACTGGTGTATAGTTGTCAAGTGATGATTCCTTTCGAGCTTAGCAAATAGAAGTAAATGGATGAACTCTTGTTTAACTGACTAATTATTAGATCACTAAACACCATTTACAGGTAGCTAAGTGTTTTAAGGGGCAAAATACATTGAGGGGTGAGAACGGTAAAGAAATCCCATCTCGATGTAGATCATCTATATAGAGGATCTTTAAATCACAATAAGATTATAACAATGGTTAAATGAGATAGCGTATTGATATCGTGGAACATACAATATGCTCTATATAAGTCTGAGAGTGCAATTCTAAGTTCTAAGAGTGGATTCAACGAAGAATTAATAAGTAGGAATTTACTTGGTAAATTTGGTTCACTTATTGGAAGCTCAACATATAGATCCATGGTCCCCATTCTAGTTGAGAACATTCTGCTTGTAAGACTCATTAATTGATTCGTGATTGATCAACTATAATTCTAAAGTTAGATTATGTCTAATTTTATGAATTTTCACTAAGCAGGGGTGAAATTGTAAAGAAAAGAGTTTCTAGGTTTATTTATTTATTAATAGACTTTTTATGTCTAATTAATAATTAAATTAAATGACAATATTATTTAATAATCTATTTTAGTTATTAAATAATTAGTTTTGGCATTTAAAAGGTTAGAATTGGAAAATTGGCGTTTTTGATAAAATAGAGATAAAATTTGATAAAACTGCAAAATCAAGTGGGGCCCACTATAACACCATGGCCAGCCACTTATTGTGGATTTTTCAAATTAATATTTTCATTATTTTAATGCCAAATAATTCCTAACCTAAACCTAGTAGTTGCCTATATATAGAAAGTGATGGCTCAGTCAAACACATGCTTTCATTAGTTTTCTGATAGAAATTTCTCTCTTCAGAAAAACTTAGCCCTCCCCACTTTCTATACCTTGCCGAAATCCCTATTCTCTTTTCTCCTTCATCAATTTCGAACCCTAGTGAAAGAGTAAGTGCCCACACACAACAAGCAGTAACTCAATCATAGATTGGAAGACTGTGAAGGATCAAACTTGAAGAAGAAGGACATTCGGGCTCAGATCTTGATTATACTCTGCTACAGAAAGGATATAAGGGTTAGAGATCTGAGTGCAAGGGGACATTAATTCTGCTGCATCGATGTAAGGTTTTCTTAACTTTATATGTGTTTAATTTATCGTTTTAGAAAGTTCATAATTAGGGTGTTTAAACAACATACTTGTGAGTAGATCTAAGATCCTGGTAAAATAATTTCCAACAACTGGCCTCAGAGCCATGGTGATTGATTTACTTGCAAGAAATTTGGACTTTAAAACGATTGTTTGTTTGTTTTTGGATGGTATCATGTTGTATTGAGTGTTATTTGATGATTGATTGGTGTTTGTGAATTTTTCGTTAAAAATAATTGAATATCTGTTTCTGGAATTATTTTTATTGGATAGTATGGAAAAAATTAAGCAAGTTACTTTTTTACAGAACTCAATTTCGATTTAATTTGAATTAGTTATGATTTTTTTGAAGATTCAAAAAAATCGGAGTTGTGCTGAAATTTTCCTGAGATCGCGAAAACTGTCCGTACAGCTCGCAATTTTTTCGTTTTTCTTCGATTTTTCATGCTTTTTCATGGAATTAACTTCCGATTTGTTGTGTAGTTCTATATTTATACTATTACTATTCCTAATTCAATTCTAATTATCATTATGAATTAATTTAATATTTTTTAAATTTAATTCAAGATATTAGTGTAATTTGAATTTAAAATAGTTAGTATCTATCTTATTTGCTTAATAATCCATCTTATTTTAAAATTTGATTATATCTTATCTTATTTTTAAATTTAAGGTCAGATTTTAACTATTTTAAAATTAATTTTTTAAAAAAATATTTTGACCTTATTTAAATTTAAAATAAGATAATTATAATCATGTAATTTTAAATAGATGTAAGATATTTTGCTAACTTTTAAATTTTGTTATTTTATTTATTTAAATTAAATTTAAAATCTGGAAAAGATATTTAATTATCTTTTCTAATTTTTATTTAATTTTCATTTATAAAATAACATTTAATTTTTAAAAGTAGTTAGCAAATTTTGAAATGATATTTAGGTTAGTTGAAACCTAATTTTTCAAAATTGTAAGTTTAATTTTAAATATTTATTTTTTTAAATAATTTCGAAATTTAAATAAATAATTTTTTTTTATTTTTGAAAATAAATATTTTTTTTAATTTTATTTTTTCGAAAATTATTTTTTTTTATTTTTATTTATTTATTTAATTATATATTATTTTCGAAATTTATTTATTTAAAATTAAATAAATCCTACTTCCAACTATCCAGCTAACCTTGTTGCAGGAGTATGTGGTTTTAGCTTGTGTGTAAGTTTTCAAAACCTATTATTACTTGATTGCAAATAGTCATGGTTACTTTTTGCCAAATCTAATGATCTGATGGCTCCCTTGGTCAAGTTAATAATTTGTAACAGGTAAATTTTACAATCTTCTTTCATCTGTGTATGACCTAGCAACATGATAGGATCCATCCAAGTGTGTACCTGTGTGAGCTTATGTGTTTATTTTATTATATAGATGCATATAGGTTGTTGCTAAATAAAATGTCACACTATGATAGATTTTATTTAGGTCCATTTAGATCTTGGACCTATTCAATTAATAACAGTTATTCATTTTAAGGTTAAATTCCTCTCTTTTGGGCCTTGTGTGAGAGTTGGGAGCCATAGAAGTGGGTACGACATACTGAACCCAGCACCCCCTCACATGAACTACCCCAATTGTGAAGGCCCATTTGCCTGATTTAAATAATTGTACTAGGTTAATTATATTAGTTTGACCTAATAAAATTGAATTAGCAATATAATTAACTTTTAAAATATATGAAATTTATTTTCATTTTAATATTTTAAAGTTAATTTTAAGAAAAACACTTTTAGTTTAGATATTATTTCTAGACAAACTATTTGTATTTTTCTTGTATTTAATTAAATATAGAATTTTAACTAACTAGATTCTTTCTGGAGCTTATTTAATTAAATATTCCTATTTAAGTTATAAATTAGTTATATCAACTGATTTTTTCTTATCTAACTTAAATTTGAATATTTGATTTAAATTTTAAATCAAGTTGAGGAATCCTAGGCATTAGTTATTAAAGATTCTTAAAGATATTTTTTAAGTTAATATCTTTTCGAATATTAGCTTAAAATGGAATATTTAAGATATTTTTTAGGTTTATATCTTTTCGAATATTAACTTAAAAAGATATCTTCAAATTAAGTGGTTATAACTTAATTTTTTTTATATATTTAATTAAATCTAAATTTGAAATTATTTAAGTTTTAGATTTTTTCTATATAACTTAAATTAGATATTTTTCAAATTTTGTTGAAAAGATACTTAGTCAAATAAGATATTTTCTAGATAGTAATTTCTAGACTACTTATTATTTCTAATATTTAAATAGGAAAATATCATACTTTGTGAAATTAATTATTTAAATAATTAATTTTGGTACAATTTTATTAAGTATATTTTTCCTAGTATTAAACTAGAAATTAATAATTAAGCCTTCTCTACACTTAATTATTATTTCTTGAATTTAATACATTTAATTAACTTGAAAAATTTAAATATCTAAGTTGATTTTCATCATGATACTTAAATATTTATTTATTTTTCATGACACTTAATTAAATAGAAAATTATTTTTAGGTTGAAATTTAATTTTTCAACTTAAATTTAAATAATTTTCAAAATATATATTTCTTTATTTTATTAATCAATTTCGAAAATTGCATTTTAATTATGCAATATTTTTCGAATTTATCTTGAAAAATAGATTGAGTTGTAAATTAATTATTTATTTTAATTAATTCTTGGGCCAACTTCAATCAATGATTTTTTCATCTATTGATTAATTTAAAATAAATGAATTTAAAATATATATATATAATATTAGAAATTGAATAAATTAGTCAAAAGAAAATCTAGATAGGTGATATTTTTGCTTGAAGTATTTCTTTTATATTTTTATTATTTTTTCGAAAATTGTATAGTTTTTATACTTTAAATTTTCGAGCTCAATAAATATATTCTCAAAGGAAATTTTTAAGTTGCTAATTATTTAATTTAATTCAACTTAAATTAATTTCCTTAATATTTATATTTAAGATTATTACTAAGATGAAAATAATTAATTTTATTTCAATCACCATCTAAGTATAATTTTATAAATATTATATTAAATTCTTATTTTTGAATTTTAATTCTTAATTTCGAATTTAATGAGAATTTATTTATTAGAATAATAAAGAAAATACATTTTAAAGAATGAGCTTTATTATTATTAAGATATTCGATCTCCATTGTGGGTTTTACATCGCGTTTGTTTTAGTGAGTAATCATCCCTAATGGAGGAACGTTCATTAGCAATTTTGCACCGTTTAATCTCGAAAGATAAGTAGTTTGTAAGTGTTTTATATGGTATGGATCACCCCAATGGTGGCGACCATATTTGACTTGCAAATTGCGAAATAATGGTAGTAGCTCATAAGATAGAATAGCCTTGACTCCCGCCTAAACGGGACAACGCTGGATTCCAATCTTGATCGAATAAAAGGTTGCTAGAATGTTTAACATTTTAGATGAGCTGACAACTCTATTCAATGGATGGTAGCTTTGACTCTCGCCTAAACGGGACAATGATATCAGTTTGTTGAAAAACCTTGGAAATTATTTAGGATTGAATTTTTTAAGTATTTTCTCATATCATTCCTACTTGCTATGTGCTTATAATTTCTGAATTGATATTGTGTTAAACCATTATTTATTTCTATTTGTTGATTTCTATTATTTTGTAGTATCCTGTATTATCAAAATGAATCCCATGTTATCACTGTTGAATGAAAACAAGCTGAATGGATCTAACTTTAATAAGTGGAATGAGAACATTAATATTGCTTTCATAGGAGAAAGTGCCTTGTTTGTTTTAACTGAGCCGTCACCTGAAGTGCCTGAGGACAATGCTTCCAAAGCTGTGAAAGAAAAGTATGAGCGTTGGCAGAAAGCAAATGACAAAGCTCTATACTTTATGCTTTCTAGGATGGTTGACACCCTCAAAACTCAGTTTTCTAAAACCGAGAAGGCTGCTGAAGTAATGACGAAGTTAAATGAGCTATTCGGTAAGGCATCACTTCAGTCACGCTTTGACGCGACTAAGAAGTACATTAATGCACGGATGGAACCTCATCAAAACGTGCGTGACCATGTTCTCCTAATGTCAAGTTATTTCCAAGAAGCCCAGGATCATAGTGCTGAAATGGACAGTGCTACTCAAGTAAGCCTTATCTTGAATAGCCTGACTCCAGCATTTCTACCATACACTTCAAATTATGTCATGAATAAGAAGGAAATTGACTTTCTTAATTAGTCAATGACCTTCAAACTTATGAAAATTTGATTGGAGGACCCAAGAAGAAAGGGAGTAAACCTCGCATAATCACAGGAAGGGTAATGGGACGATCAAACCCGAAGCAAATGTTACCTCTGCTTCAAAGCCCAAATTGAAGAAGAAGTGGAACAACACCAAGAAGCGAACAAAAGCCATGAAGAATAAAAAGGCTGCTCCTTCTGGTGATGCTACACTTAAAGGAAAGTGTTTCTACTGCAATGAGAAAGGTCATTGGAAACCCCAATGTCCTAAACTTCTTGCAAAGAAACAAGGTATTTCTAAATATAAACTTTAAGAGTTTTAGTGAATTGTTATCCAATTGGATTTATGATTCTGGACTAACTTTGTTTATTTGTTTTCTTCTTCTTATAGGCCAAGCTACTTGAACTCAATTGAGTTGGATCAGAAAGCTGGACCAAAGGGTGAAATCGTCCAGATGAAGATGAAGCTCTTCAATATATTTTTGAATTAATTGTTTTAGTTTAAAGACAATTTGGATTTCAAATTTTAGTTAGGGATATTTATCCTTGTTTTTCTCATATTGTTGCAATACATTTTTTTTATTATTAATAAAGTTTCTTTATTTTCGAAATCACCATTGCAATTTATGAGATTGAGCTTCATTTATTTTATCTTCATCAATTATTACCACATTATATTTGTATGTTTGTATGTGTAAGTGTTTTTATTATTGAAGCAAATTCTATAATATTTACAACTGTTCATCGAGTTATATTAAAGAAACACTAGAAATTATTTCTATGTTTATTAATAATTGTTAATTCTAATACAATTATTAAGAATTTGTTTAATAAAAGGATCTTTTGATCTGATAGGGGTGGAGGAAAGTTAAGAAAACTATGCAGTTCAACGATCTTTTATATCTAATGAACTCTGGATAGTATTCAACTCCACATAAACTCTATCACACTAAGAGAATAATGATCTTTACAACCTTTAGGGGTGGATCATAATCTCTATATACTTAGGGGTGGAGGTTATCCATATTACCCTATATGTATATTCTTAGGGGTGGAGTATATTCCACAATTCCCTATGTAACACATATCTTATTTAAACATGGAAGTAATATGATGAGTTAGTTGTTGTCAATATAAATTCTTGATCTTGATTGTATGTTCCATTTCGTTTTACTGTTGTAAGTAAAAGTTTGATATTTTTGAAAGTTCTTTGTTAAAGTTTCACACTACCTTAATTGAGTGGGAGAATTTTAAAATTCTATACCCATCTTCATTAGGTTGATAATTGTGATAGGTACTTAAGAACACTACTGAAAAGTGAATCTAACCATTCACATGGATAGGAATAGCTTATCATAATTATGAGAATAAGATAAAGAACTCTAGTTCAGTCCATTCGAATGACTTGAACCTAGAATTCTTAATCCTCATAAAATTTTATGGTATCTTAATTTTGATTACTTTATCTCTGGCATGTATTTTTCACTTCAAATACTAGTCTGCTATGTTGATGACTTAGTCTTAACTTAAAGTTTTAAGACTAATACAAAAGTCACAACTGGATAACTCTCTAAACAATAAGAGGTTAAAAGTATTATTTAACCAGACATCTGTTATTGAGTGGGAGCTATCTGAGATGTAATCAAATAGGGAACATTAGAAGATATTCAAGAAAGATTTATGAAAGTGATCTATATGTTAGATATTAAGGAACTGTGTATCAGTTGTCCTAGTATCTCACCAACTCATTTCGATTTCTATGAGATGGTGCTTACTTTGGGGGTTGAGGAATTATTGTATAATAATTCAAGCTCTACCACAGAAAAACTATAACTTTGTGTATTCAAAAATCCAAGAAAGTAATATTACTGAAGAAAAGTCTGCACTGTATTATCTCAATTACATATTTTAAAATATGAGAGATATGTCTTCTGTTTATTCAGATTTACTTTTAAAGTAAAAGATTTCAGTATCCCTTGATGAGTAAAGCATATAGTAAAGGATGTTTCATAAGTGAATTTATGAACTAGTCTCCAGAAGTTTGGATGGATTCAAATATACTACACTTGATATGAAGATCAAGACATCAGATTGACCTATTTGCACAGTTTGTTTTATATTAGTGCAAGTGGGAGTTTGTTGGGTTTTATGCCCTAAATAAAACTCTTTACAATCTGATTAGTTATCAATATAAGAAATTTGAAGTGATTGATGTTTGCATGAATTTTACATGCTAATGGTTTAATATGTTTATTATGTTTACACACAAAATCAGTTAAATCAAGATCATATGTTTATTCACAATTACAGTATCGTCAACACAGTGGAATGTGATTGTGATCATATGAATCAAAAGATTTGGTCCCTGTTTCATCAATGTTATTGGGTTTACACTAATGTGATAATCAGCGATGATGTATACTTACACTTGGAGTAAGTGTTATGTTCTTTCCAGGACATTAGTAAAGTATACTAGTTTCGAATGTATGGAGTATACATTGGACTGGACCGATATTGCAACTAAGTTAAGATACTACAAACTTACCGTTATACATATCTTTCCAAGTCAATATCAGTAGTTGATCTTAAGATTAAAAGAATCTGAATCCTGATATGCTTAGGCTCAACTCAGGAGTGCTATTCATGTTCTTTGATTTATTAGTTAAGCCTACTTTTAGGTCAGGGTGATACGTATATTTTGGGAACATGATAGTATGATTGAGTGGGAGTGCTGAACATAAATATGGAATCCATAGCTTCTACTGGTGTATAGAAGTCAAGTGATGATTTCCTTCGAGCTTAGCAAATAGAAGTAAATGGATGAGCTCTTGTTTAACTGACTAATTATTAGATCACTAAACACCATTTACAGGTAGCTAAGTGTTTTAAGGGGCAAAATACATTGAGGGGTGAGAACGGTAAAGAAATCCCATCTCGATGTAGATCATCTATATAGAGGATCTTTAAATCACAATAAGATTATAACAATGGTTAAATGAGATAGCATATTGATATCGTGGAACATACAATATGCTCTATATAAGTCTGAGAGTGCAATTCTAAGTTCTAAGAGTGGATTCAACGAAGAATTAATAAGTAGGAATTTACTTGGTAAATTTGGTTCACTTATTGGAAGCTCAGCATATAGATCCATGGTCCCCATTCTAGTTGAGAACATTCTGCTTGTAAGACTCATTAATTGATTCGTGATTGATCAATTATAATTCTAAAGTTAGACTATGTCTAATTTTATGAATTTTCACTAAGCAGGGGTGAAATTGTAAAGAAAAGAGTTTCTAGGTTTATTTATTTATTAATGGACTTTATATGTCTAATTAATAATTAAATTAAATGACAATATTATTTAATAATCTATTTTAGTTATTAAATAATTAGTTTTGGCATTTAAAAGGTTAGAATTGGAAAATTGGCGTTTTTGAGAAAATAGAGATAAAATTTGATAAAACTGCAAAATCAAGTGGGGCCCACTATAACACCACGGCCGGCCACTTATTGTGGATTTTTCAAATTAATATTTTCATTATTTTAATGCCAAATAATTCCTAACCTAAACCTAGTAGTTGCCTATAAATAGAAAGTGATGGCTCAGTCAAACACATGCTTTCATTAGTTTTCTGACAGAAATTTCTCTCTTCAGAAAAACTGAGCCTTCCCCACTTTCTATACCTGGCCGAAATCCCTATTCTCTTTTCTCCTTCATCAATTTCGAACCCTAGTGAAAGAGTAAGTGCCCACACACAGCAAGCAGTAACTCAATCATAGATTGGAAGACTGTGAAGGATCAAACTTGAAGAAGAAGGACATTCGGGCTCAGATCTTGATTATACTCTGCTACATAAAGGATACAAGGGTTAGAGATCTGAGTGGAAGGAGACATTAATTCCGCTGCATCGATGTAAGGTTTTCTTAACTTTATATGTGTTTAATTTATCGTTTTAGAAAGTTCATAATTAGGGTGTTTAAACAACATACTTGTGAGTAGATCTAAGATCCTGGTAAAATAATTTCCAACACATATAAATTAGAAAAATAATTTTAAAAAAATATTGCTAACTAATCGTAAAACACTATTCATAGAAAGTGTTAAATACCACTTGTGCACACTAAAAATGTTCTTTTAATAAATATGTCATGGAAAAGTTGATTACACAAATACTGGATCAGGCCATTTACTCAAAAAATTTGATTGAAAAGCTAATGTGCCATTTGGTAACACTTTTGTTTTCTAATTTTTTAAAGGAAATTTGCGGCATAAATACCTATTTTATTCATTTTGTTGCTAATAAGTACTCAATTTTTAAAAATTGCAGTATTAATACTCAAAATCTCACTTTTTAAACTGTGCCATTCGTACCCACTTAACAGAGTTACTATAAGGACACATATACTGTCCTCATAATTCCTCTTTTTTTTTCTTCACCTAATTAATTAAGAAAATACATAAAACTAATTCAATAAAAATAAACAATAATCGTTTAAAACATATATGATAAAAAAAAAAAAAACATAAAGTAATAAATCTATCCTGACCTAGCCACCCACTCACACACTCCTCCACCATCACACCACCATCAAATGGTTGAGGTACACCACTGCTCACTTTCTTCTTCATCTTCTTCTTCTTCCTTATCATATATGTTTTAAACGAGTATTGATTTGTTTATTTTTATTTTAATTAGTTTTATGTATTTTCTTCATTAATTAGGTGAAGAAAGAAAAGAGGAATTATGAGGACATTACACGTGTCCTTATATCAACCCTGTTAAGTGGGTATTGACGGTAGAGTCTAAAAAGTGAGATTTTGAGTATTAATGCCGCAATTCTTAAAAATTGGGCACTTATTAGCAACAAAATGAACAAAATAAGTATTTATACCACAAATTCACAAAATGAAAGTAAAATTTTTGTTTTTAAAAATTTTGCTTTTTGAAAAATAAAAATGCGTTCTGTAACCACTTTTGTTTTTCAATTTTAAAAACAGAAAACAAAAGTGTGTTTTGTAAAATTCATTTTCATTTTTATTTTTTGATTTTATTTACGTCGGGTCTAGGTCCGGGGTCGGATTTGGATTCAAGTCAAAGGTCGGGTTCAGCGCTAGGGCCGTGGGGGATTTGGGTCCAAGACTCCAAGTCTGATTGAAGTCTAAGATATTGATTAAGAAAAAAAAAATTGTTTAAAAAAATATTGAAAGTGATTTTCTTTTTGTTTTTAAAATTTTGATTTTAAATTAAAAAATTGAAAAGTAAAAACAGTTTTATAGAACATATTTTTGAAAAATATTTTCACTTTTTTAATTTTAAAAACAGAAAAATGATAAAAAAAAAAGTGTTACCAAACGGCACCTAAACTATTAATCAAACACGGATTTAAGAGATTTTGCTTAAAAAAATAGAGATTAAATGCTAGAAAAGATATAGTTTAGAGTTTAGAGGGTTTTACCTCAATTTAGTAGATGGAATTATTTTGAAAACTTTTCTCTATAATAACGATACCATATGATTCATATTCATATATTTTTCAACTAAAAGCGACATGGCCAGGTGGCCCAGGTTGGGTTAGCACTTACCAGTTACCACTGTTGGTTCACCAATCCATCAAGAGCCATGTGGGTGTGTGGCTATGATTCCACGCATGTTATTTCCCAACTAATTAATAATTACATCCTTTTTTGCACCACTCCTAAAGTATTTTTTTTTTTGGTGAACACTCCTAAAGTATTAATGTATCAATATATATTCCTCTTCCTTCTATCATTTTTAACAATAAATCACTGAAGATTTTCAGATTAAGCGGGGTAAAAAACTATGACCTGTGAATGTGATTTAGTAGTATAAAATAGTATAACAATATCTCACAATCCACCTCTTTAAAATAAGTGCACCAATAAATTAGAGGCACATTACGAGCCTTAGAGCTTGTTTGGCTGTATTTTCAATTTTTACTTTTTAAAATTGTATTTTTAAAAGTAAGAATAGGAAAATAGTTTTTTGTCATTTTAAAAATTTAATGGTGTTTGACACAAATTTTTAAAAACTGTTTTTTAGATTTTTTTCTTACGAAAAAAATCAATATTTTAGCACCATACCATGACATTAAACCATCCGGGTCTAGGTTCGGGTCTAGGATCCGAGTATGTGAGCAAAATATAAAATATAATATGTTAGACAAAAAAATTATTTTTGAAAATTGAAAACAACATTTTGATGTTTTCTGTTTTGAAATTTTTTAAAACTCAATTTTTAATAAACAGATTTTAAAAATTTTTGCCAAACGACTCCTAATAGTTTTTAAAAACTGTTTTTCAGTTTTAAAAAACATAAAATAATTTTTAAACTGTAAAGCTAAAATTACTCTGCAAAGATATTAATTCATAATTTTTGATGGATGAAAAACTAAAAAATTAGCATTTACTCATTCAAATATAATTTTATTATATATATATATATTAATGTAAGTACTACAACAATAATAAAATAATAATTAGTTTGACTTGTTTTAATTTAAATTAAAAATACATTTTAGATTGTTTAATTAATGGTAGTATAATAACCAATTATACTATTTTTAAAATTAATATGAGTTTTTTTCTTCTTTAAAGAAAGGTTAAATAGGATTTTTATCCCCTGAACTTTGATATATACCAAATTATGCTCCCTGAACTTTTAAGGTCATTAAAAATACCCCTGAACTATTGAGATTGTTGGATTTAAGGACTTTTGTCTAATTTCATTCAATTTTACTATTTCAGTGATTGTTTATGTACTAAATCATGCTTCCCAGACTTTGATATCTACTAAATCATGTCCCTCGAACTTTGACATGTACTAAATTATGCCCCCTGAACTTTCATCCATGTTAGACTTTTTTACTAAAATTAGAAAAAAAGTCCTTAAATCCAACAATCTCAATAGTTCAGGGGGCATTTTTAACGACCTTAAAAATTGAGGAGGCTTATTTGGTACATGTTAAAGTTTAGGGGGCAAAAATCCTAATTAGTCTTAAAGAAACTATAAATTAATATATTTTTTTTTTCAATTAATCAGGAGATTTATTAATTAATAAATTCGTTCAAAACAATAGAACGCACATCAAAGGAACAATCCTCCAACTGAAGCGCACAACCTGTAGAGAAACAAGAGTCTCTTGCCAAGCAATGAACCAACTTGTTTGCAGATCGTTTAACAAAACATAACTCAACAAAAGATAAAGAAAAAATTAAATTCATAACATCTTGAACAATAAGACCAAACTGTGAGGACATAAAGACTTTACTTTGGACTGCTTAGACACACACCAAACTATCCGTTTCTAACACTACATTGTCCCAGGGATGAGTCGCAATCCAACTCAAAGCTTCTTTGATACCTATGATCTCGGCAATTTCGAGTTGAACATACCCAATCTTTCCCTTCTTGAAAACTTCTACCATAGTTCCATGATGATCTCGAGCTACACAACCCACTCCAAACCTCCCCTCTTATTCAAAGAAAGCTCCATCAACATTAACTTTAATCTTGTTTAACACAGGTGCATTCCAACGCTTACAGTTCCTCCCCCCATCATTCAAAGGAGACAAAAAGGCCCTTCCTTTCTTGAGCGAATTTGTATTGATCAAGCATGTTTCTAGCTGATGTTACAATATTTGAAGCAAGCCAACTCTTCTTTTGCCAAACAAAGTCATTCCGCGCACGCCAAATAGCCCAACTCACCATCGCCGCTTCCTCCATTTCAATTTCGTGCCCCCTGGTGAAAATTCCCAACAACCAGCTGCTGAACGTTGCAGCCCCAACCCCGACGTCCACTATGTTGCGATGCCAAGCGGCCTTTGCAAACGAGCATTCCACCAATGCATGTTGAATAGTTTCAGTACCAGAGTTGCACAAAGGGCAGTCAGCATTGACAGGAACATGATGCTTTTGGAGTTGAAAACAAGTTGGAAGCACGCCCGAAACAACTCGCCATAAAAGATTACTGATCTTAGGTGGAATTTTTAATGACCAAAGCCGCTTCCAAAAATCAGTATTGGCATCTCGGCACCAAGCACCCTTAGATTCTTGCAAGAATTTATATGCACTTCTAACCGAATAGTTCCCACAAGTCTCAATTCGCCAACTCCAACCATCATTAGCGGCCGAATTACTAAGTTGAATGGACAAAATAAGGTCCTGATCACGACCAACAAATAGGTCCCTCACAACATCCTCATCCCATGTGCGAGGACTGACTTGAAATAAATTATAAATTAATATTAATTTTGATAATATTAAATTGAATCTGTCACATTTTAAAGTACCACTCATAGTTTATTTTTAATTTAATTATTTGATTTATTATTATTTTTTTTAAATATTCTATAAAATATTTATAAAATTTTAAAAGATAATATTTTCTACAATTGACACACACCATTAAAATGTATTTTAGTCATCAAAATTTAATTTTGTTGTATACGCCCTGTCAATATTGGTCACCCCAACTATTTAACTATGGTTCCGCCTCTAGATGAACTCCTAATTATTTTGATATCTAAGAAAATATATTAGCCTATTTTTTTTTTAACGTGTACGTTATTTTAAGAAATTAAAACAGAGTTTAAATAGTCTGTTAAATTAAAACAAAAAATTTTCCTAAATGACTAAATGGATAAAAGTGTATTGGTATACTCATTTTTAGTGTGTGCTACTTGCTAGTATATTGAGATAATTACATAAGACAATATTTTTTGTAAAAAAAAAATTATATTTTTACGTTTAATTATTATTATTTTTTTTTTTTACATTTTTACATTTTTACGGTTTTTTATAGAAACAACACGAAAACAACAAGAAAACAACAAGAAAACTACATAAAAGTAATATAAAAATAATATCTAAATAACATCAAAACATCAACAAAAATAACATACAAATAACAAAAAATCAATAACAAATTAATAAGAGTACAACATAAAAAAAACTGTATTTTGATAAATTAAATTAAAAAAATCGTAAAAATATTTAAAATTTCGTAAAATTGTATTTTTGTAATTTTTTATTTATTATTTTTGTGGATTTATAAAATAATCCCTAGTATATTCATGCCAATTACTCCAATTTGAACTACAACCTAGTATTTAACAGAACATAGTATCTCAAGTAATTCGTAATTTTTTTTTCTTAAAAACTGAAGTAATTCGTAATTCAGTTATAACAAATGTTATTTTATTAAAGTTCTTTTCTTAAAAAATTATTGAAATTCCTAAAAAAAAAAAATTATTGAAATGCAAAAATGTATAAATTCAAACAGAAAATGGAGAACCACTTGAGAGGGTAGTATGTTCTCATCTCAAATTATCCATTGTAATATGTAAATGCTTACTTAAAAAAAAAAAAAAAAAAAATAGAGAAAACAAAACATTTAAAAAAAAAATAAAAATAAAAATGTACAAAAAAAAATGTAAATGGCATACATCCAAAATCGAACCTACGATGATGAGGTGGCACAAAAAGGGGTGAGAGAGTTTTGAATTGGTAGCGGAGGAGCTGTATACGTTTTTCTTTCCCACGTACTATCTCCTTTGACAGAATTTATGAAAGAAAAATGTGATATTATTCATATAAAAAATTAAAAATTGTAAGCAGCTAAAAAAAAAAAAAGCGATTTACAGGCTCACAAAAAGAAAGAAAAGAGAAGAACAGAAACTGAAGAAGTAGAAGAGCTTTTATTGGAACCCAATTGCTTGCGACCTCGACAATCGGTGGCGGAACAAATTGAGCCCTAAGAACCTTATTCGGTTAACGTTTTCGATGATCCTGAACCCGAATTGACCCGAAATTCAGTTATTAGATAAGTTGATTGGTGGGGAATTCATCATCATTGGTGAGAATTCGGAAGAATTCTAGGGTTATTCATTGGTGAAAATGAAGGCCATGGAGACTATACAGGATCTGATCGACGAGGCCAAGCTTCGAACGATTTGGTGGGGTCTCTGTATTTTCGCCGTTTCGTATTTTCTGTCTCGTAAGCATCCGTCTCTCTGGAAACTTCTTCAAATTATGCACTGCTCTCTCTTTTAATATGATTCTTTGTGTAGTTGATTTCAATAACTATTTTTTTTCCTTCTAAATTATTTTTGGAACTTGATGGGGGCAATGAGAAGAGTTGTTTCTTTATTAGTTGTAGTCAGTAGAGTTTATCTTTTATGTTTGAGAACTATGACCTGGTATAAATTGATTTGAGTGGTTGGAAGCTTTTTCTTCCTTGTTTAATTCAGGTCTTAACGGTGAGTTGGTGATAATTGTACAAATTCTAAGTTTCTTCCATCAAGTAGATATGTTGGCCAGAGATTTATTGAAATTTCGTAATCAATATTCTATTATAAAAATGTCATATATTTAGAATTTATAATAGCTTAGCTGTACAATCATGAAGTTTTTTCTTGTATGATATTGTTGCCACAGCTAGTCCATTTTCATTCTTACTCTTATATTAGCTAAATTTCTAGTGTGAAGTCCACATGAATAATATCAATATATTATATTGTCATTGCAGATACAAGTAAGTCAATGTGGATAAATTTGCCAATGTCAATTCTTTTGGTTTGCGCATTAAGGATTCTTTTTAATGAGGTGGAGTTCCGCCGGAAAGTTAAACCAGTTTGTCCCCAAACGTATCTATCTCATTTGGAGAAGAAACAGTTGTCTGTAAATGATTCACGCCTTTCTACTGCACCCACCCCTTCAAAATGGAAAAGGAAAATTGACTCTCCGGTTGTAGAGGCTGCAATTACTGATTTTATTGACAAGATTTTGAAGGACTTTGTCGTAGATTTATGGTACGCGGAGATAACACCGGACAAAGAGTTTCCTGAGCAAATACGCTCTATAATATTGGACGTCCTTGGTGAAGTATCAGGAAGGGTTAAGGAGATCAATCTTGTTGACTTGTTAACACGGTACCTAAAATCGTGCTGACAACTAAAGAATTTGCTAGTTTTTAAGAAGCTTTTGTATTTTTAAGTAACTAATAAATTCGCTTCACTCTGCTGTCTCAGGGATATAGTTGATCTAGTGGGAGACCACTTAGACCTGTTTAGAAGAAACCAAGCTGCCATAGGAGTTGATGTAATGGGAACATTGTCTTCAGAAGAGAGGGATGAAAGGTTAAAACACCATCTAATGGCTTCTAAAGAGCTTCATCCTGCACTGGTATCACCTGAGAGTGAGTACAAGGTGTGAGTGGTGCATACTGGCGGAAATAGATTTATTTCATCACTTTCTTTCTAATATTTTTATCACTTGTATGTAAGGCAATGTTCCATGCTTCTTTATAGGTTCTTCAGCGATTAATGGCTGGACTGTTGACTGTGGTGCTAAGACCACGTGAAGCTCAAACTCCTGTAATTCGATCAATTGCACGAGAACTTTTAACCTGCTTGGTAATGCAGCCGGTTATGAATTTTGCGAGCCCTGGGTATGTTCTTTAAAGGATTCATTCAGAATTATGTCTCATTGTTTCTTCTTGCTTCTTAACTTTGTTTATAATAGTACTCAGTTCTGCTGGAGGAATTTCTCTATATCTTATGTTTTATAAAATGTCATTGTACTGTTTTATTTATTTTTTAATTGGAAAAAAAACCAAAACAAAAAATGCTAGTCTATAAGCAAGGTGAAACTGGTCTTGGAATGTTTAAATATTATTGTATATATCACATCACTTGTTATCCTCACGTATGTTAACTACTGCAACTCATTGATGCAACATTTTTTTTTGGAAATGTTATTTTGTTTTAATAGCAAACTTTTGCATGATTTTATGCATTTTCTTACTTTATAGTTGCATCTTGTAAGTAATTGGTTTATTATTATTTTTCTGTTTCAGGTACATCAATGAGTTGATTGAATTTGTTTTGCTTGCTATGAAAGATGATAACAATAAGTACATGGGTGGTGATCAGTCAACTGCCGGGGTCCCACATGATCATGATTCTGCATCTAGGAAGAATCCGTCTGTTAATCAGGGGAATAATACAGCTTTGGTTAAAATATATGATCAGACAGAAGCATCCTCAGGTAATTATAGATCCCAGGAAGAGCCTTTGCAGCCACGCCCAGCTGATTGGGCACGAATGCTGGAGGCAGCAACACAGAGAAGAACTGAAGTTCTTGCTCCTGAAAATCTCGAAAACATGTGGACAAAAGGAAGGAACTACAAAAAGAAGGAGAACAAGAATTTCAAAAGAGGAGTTCACAATCCTTCAACAAAGGGCTTTGGATTAAATAGTTCTGTTCCCACCAAAAATTTAGGAAAGCCAATTTTGGCTGACAAACCAGTAGTTTCCACAGTAACCAAAGAGGAAGCGATTCTGAGGCTAACATATGGAACAAGTTCCAATTCACAATTAAGAGATGGAAATAATAATGAGAAACAATGCTCTCAAGACATTAATGAGGAATCTTTTATTGAGAGAACGCATCCTGTACATGAATCAGAGAGTAATTTTAATGTGTCTGCAAATGGAAATAAAAGTCGTCTTAAGAGATCTAATAGCACTTCGGCTTTGAAAATTGAACCTGATTCAAAAAAGGCCTTTACAGAAGGTGGAGGGCTGATTATTTCTGAGTTTTATAGCCCTGATTTTGGCAGACGTAGGGAACAGTTTAGCGGTAAGAGCGTTTCAGATATAGTGGTTAGTGTGGGACAACACAATCCCAAGCTTAGGTGTCGGGTGAGTATATTTTCCTGATTAAACTAATGGGGGATATATACTGATGTTCCAATAAGCAGATAGTTTTTATCTATTTTAAGGATTAATGGCTCAGCTTATTAGTATCTTCTTCAGTTCTATTGCGAATGAGTTAGTATATCTTTTAAACTAAATTTACCTTCGTCTATGAATACCTCTACAGGTAATGGGAGCATATTTTGAAAAAATTAGTTCAAAGTCCTTTGCAGTTTATTCAATTGCAGTGACAGATGCAGAAAGCAGAACTTGGTTTGTGAAAAGAAGGTAGTTACACCCTATTTTTCTGGTTTATTGCTTGTTTTTTATGTCTAGAAAAGCAAGGATTGTTAAAAAGAGAAAAGGATACACCTTTTCTTTTGTCTCACTAAAGGTTTAATTTAAGTTTTAGAAACAATAGTATACCATAATATGATGTTTGAAATTTGATATCTTAAGTCTCAACCATTCAAAAATATCTCAAATCTTTTATTTATTTGTTTCTCTACAGATATAGAAATTTTGAGAGATTACACCGACAACTTAAAGACATTCCCAATTACACTTTACATTTACCGCCAAAAAGAATATTCTCATCAAGCACAGAGGATGCTTTCGTACATCAGAGATGCATTCAGCTTGACAAATATCTGCAAGTATGACATCAGTTCTTCAAGAATTTCTCTTGCATCTCTTTTTCCTATTCCTTTATCTTGATTGTGTTTTCTCAGGATCTCTTGTCAATTGCCAATGTTGCTGAACAACATGAAGTGTGGGATTTTTTAAGTGATTCTTCTAAGGTATTTATTATCTTTTACATAGATCTTCTGTCAGAGCCTACTATGTTCTTTACTACAAGTTGAATTGCTTTTTCTGAGGATCATTTCTTTTGTTAAGACATCGAGAAGATAGAATTGTTAGTTGAGTGAGTAGAGAGTGGAGAGTCCAATTTTCCTTTTTCTTTCAAAGGATAGAGCAAACCATAAAATGAAAAATCCTGCAGATGGTGAAGTAGTACTAGTATGTGCACCAAAGAAATAGAAGCTCAACATTAGATTTAATTCTAAATTTTGGGCCTTCCATAGAGGAAAAGGGTTCTCTGAATGAAATTTTGAGAATTGCAAGAGTTACTCATTCCTGAAGATTTTATTGGGTCTATGTTAATTGATTCCTCTTCCTTTTTATAGTATTTCTCAAACATACCATATACACGCATGGTAGAGTTGGCACCACCACAATTGTGTATTTAATGACTTGTGCAAGATTATTATTAAAATGTTTATTTATGTTAGAAAAAGATGGTCAACTCCATAGTAACAAACCCTGATGCTGAAAAAAAAAACAAGTAATGTGGTAAAACAAATATTAATAGTACCAATACGCCTTCAATTTCATGCACAACACGCTTTATATAGTAAATTATTTTCTTAGGATTCAAATGTACGGAAGATGGTTGTCAGATATTATTGAAATCTATGTAGTGTTTTGTGAAGACTCCTCATCTAATTGTTTTTATTGTAAAAGTTGAAATTATCTTATTCTTACTATTTTCTCTTATGTTTTCTGAAGAATTACTCGTTTGGAAAATCTTCCTCAGTGATGAGAACCTTAGCAGGTACATATGTCTTCTTTGTCTCTTACTTCTTTTTGATGTAGCATCCAATTTTTTGCAGACGTATTCACTTTTATTCATGCTTATGTTGCTGGGAAGTTACTATGTTTCTGGCAACCATATGACACTGACATATTCATGAACATGGACTGCGCAAGTTAGAAAATTGTTACTCTGATTTTGAGAAATGTCTTAATCTTCCTTTTTTATTTCCTTCGATTATGTTTAATCAATACTTTTATATATGCCTAATTCTTTGAATATTATCTTGTCTTGCATTTTCAACTTCTTACTGCTTTTTGGAATGTAGAGATTTTCTTTTTATGCTATGTTCAAATTGTTTAATATTCTCCTTTTAATTGAACAGTAAATGTGGATGATGCTGTTGATGATATTGTACGCCAGTTTAAAGGGGTTTCAGATGGCCTAATGCGTAAAGTTGTTGGTCCCACTTCACCCCCTTTTGAAGCACTGTCTTCAATCCCCACTCGTAATTTGTCATGGAGTTCAGAGGAGGCGAGCAAACATAGTTCTAGGCAAGATACAGCTGAAACCACAAATAGCTTTTCAGACAATGAAGAAGGGGACAATGGCCATAGTCATAGCCTTGAGGAAGCCGAATCTAGTGCACATGGAAATGGTTGGCATTCAGACAATGAATTGAATGCCAAGGGTTATCCACCTCGAGTGATAAAACAGCCAATGAAATTAGATTTAGAAAAGAAAAACGAGTTTATGGAAAATTCTGATACTGTTCATCAAGGTGGACTTTCTGAACCAAAACTTCCAGTGACATCTAGTCTTATAGTGGATCCAGTTGGAATGCCACCTGAGGTATATTAATCTGGCCATTATTTATATTTTATTGCACCCTTTTTAGGTGCACATGTGTTGGGTCATTGTTGCCTTAAGGTGAATTTCCAGCACGTATGTGTTGTTAGGCTGTTTTACCTGGGCTTATACTTGAAACAAAAACCCTGATACATTTTTAGATGTAATTATGGATAGCTTCGACAAGGACATAGATATTAAATAGAGAGCCAGAAAGGAAAACCAAAAACTAGACAGACTCTTCCTCTTTATTGCAGAAAATAGGATCTGATCTATTTGAGAGGCCGCAATAATACTTCCAGATTTTTTCTGTCTAAAACTCTTCTCTTACTTCCTTATATACCACTGTACTAACACAACTAACTTCTGAACAATTTGTTTGAACCAACCTGAAACAACAGAAGAACATGCTGGAACAAAAATTACTGCTCTTTATTATTTGTATACTTGTCCTGTTATTGTAACCCTCTTTCCATATTTATAATATAGCAGTATGGTGTCATGTTAAAGGAACACAAAAAGGGCTAAAACTTAATAGTTATCCCTAATTTTAAGTTGCTTACAACAAATTTGCTTGACTATTACTGATACTAGCGGATTACTGGAGTTTATACTACGGAACTACTGGAGTTTTGTAACTAATTTCTAGTCGGGTTGCGTGTGACATCCTATGGGTCTAATATTTTTTGAAGTAACTGTTCTTTGGTTGTTTGCAATGAAGTGTATTTTTGTATTATCAAATAATAATATTTATGCATGTCATTTATAAAGAATATAGAATGTTATTTATTTACGCTATGTTTGGAAGTTGAATTTTGGCGAGGAAAGAAAAAGGTAAGGAAAATGTAGAGAAGAAGAGAAGCATGGAGAACAAGAAAACAAATCAATTTTTCATGTTTGATATGGAAAGTTTTGTTGAATTGAAAATTTTCTTTCCATACCAAATATAAGAATTCATTATTTTTTTTCTCACTTTTTTTTTCTCCTACATTTTCCTTACCTTTTTCTTTCCCTACTAAAATCCAACATCCAAACATAGGGTTAGTGAAATCTGTTTTTCCATTCTCATTGATATTTGCATTTTTTCTCTTTCTTGCAGTGGACTCCACCTAATGTGAGTGTACCCTTGTTGAATCTAGTAGATAAGATATTTCAGCTTAAAAGGAGAGGCTGGCTAAGGTTTTCTTTTCCTCTCTTCTCTTTATTCTATCTATCTTAAAAATGCGTAGACGAGATGGGGTTTAATTAAACAATGTCTTTATCATTTGTATGATTAATGTCTAAAGCACTTGCAAGTTATTATTTGGGGCATTTGGAAATTTGTGACATTTGTCTGTCATTCCTTTTCAATTTCAGTAGGTGAAAGAAAACAGGTTTTCATAATGTGATCTTTATAGATTAATTTCCTCAACAGAAACCTTGTCTTTTGTTCATGTGTTGCTTTCCTTTTAGTATGCATGACAATATCCATTTGTGATCGTCCACTCCACACATATCTTCTTACCTTAAGTTTAATGAATTCCTAAATAATAACATAAGCTTGGTTTGACTCCTGTTTATATATTAACTTGCAGAAGACAGGTCTTTTGGATATCCAAACAAATATTGCAATTAGTAATGGAGGATGCCATTGATGACTGGCTGTTGAGACAGATTCATTGGCTTCGGAGAGATGATATAATTGCTGAAGGGATTCGGTGGGTTCAAGATGTAAGAACTGAACTACAAGACATTTTTTTGCACCTAAATGATCCTAATTAACTTATTGACATAATTCTTTAGGAACATGCTTTGTTACCTCACATATTAAATAGATTTCATGATTTATTTGTTCATGCCTTAGCTGACAAAATTATCCCCCTGGACCACATTTTCTTCCTTGCAAATGGAAAATACATCTATTGTTTAGTCTATCATAAAATTTATACCACAGGCATGGTATTTATGGCTACTTTAATCTTTCATATAACGCTGCTGTTGCTGCCTGCTTTCAATTGGAAAAGTATCAGTCAAATTTATTAGTAATGGTTATACAAATGGTTTTTTAATTCATAACTTTGTTTATTTCTCACAGGTTTTATGGCCTGATGGGACATTCTTTCTTAAAGTAGGAAATGCACGAGACAAAGAAGAGAATGCTGAATCTGATCTAAAATGTTCTCAAAATGTAAATCAAATTGGTGCCAATAAGGTTTCTAAACCTGGCTCATTTGAGGCTCAACTTGAAGCTGCTCGCAGAGCAAGTGACGTGAAGAAAATGCTCTTTGGTGAGTAATGTCTCTTTAGTAACTTATTCTCTTTGGTTCATGTGATATTTCCCTTTTTATTATTAAACTTGGCGTCAGTATTAAAATTAGAGGAAATGCTAGTTGATGTCAGCTAATGATAATGTCATATTGGGATGACAGTAATGTTTCTACTTCTTTTGATAATGCGATGCCTTTTGTACAAAGCCATGCACTTGCAGAAATCCATGAATTTTGTGCCATTTCTTCAAAAATGAAATAAAATAAAACTAGTTTAGATTCATAAAACACATATTTTAACCATCTAAGAAATACTAAATAATTTGCCTAGAAACTAAATTAATCTCTTTTGATTCCTCTCAGATGGAGCACCCACAACATTAGTGAGCTTGATTGGACATAAACAGTACAGGCGTTGTGCAAAAGACATCTATTATTTCACACAGGTTGTCTGCATGTTGGCATGTTCTACTATAATTGTTTTTCCTGTTACTTCCATTTTCTCTTAAACCAATTAAGATGTGCATATGTTTGTTTTTTTTTTTGGTAATTGCAGTCTACTGTTTGTATAAAGCAACTTGGCTATGCTATCCTTGAACTATCGCTGGTATCAGTTTTCCCGGAGTTGCGGAATCTTGTACTAGATGTGCATGAGAAGATGCGTGTGCATCAACCAGTATAAGAAGATGGGTGTGCCTTCCATCAGTCCTGGTAGTGATGATTAAATACTGCTGGAGGAAGTGGATTAGATATTTTGGTTGATAGGGAAAATCATCAATTGGTCAATTGGGTGGTTTTGTGGCAATTTGTGTAATATTCATTTGGTAAATGATAGGAAATATGATTTTGAAACATGGTATGAAGTGCTGGAAAATAGGTTTGTTTTGCCTCATTTTTAAATGTACAGATGTAGATTTCTGTAGAGCGTGTACAGAAGTTTTGTATATTTCATTAGCTAATTTATTGATTTCTTCTATTAGTTTTGGTATGGAATTTCAAGATTGTGGGCAGTTGCGTGAGCAATTACAATCGCTTGAGGCGTCAAGACTTTTTCCAGCTGTATTTACTCATCAAATATTAAAACACGATGCTACACCTTTGCTCAAAATAATTAAATAAAAAGACAACAATTTATACATAATAACACACCTTATTACAAGTTATTTATATTTGCTTAATCCCACTTCTGATACCCATATTAATTCGAAAAATGCAGGATAACACCACTTTTTTTTTTTTTTTGAAAAACCTGAACCTTTATTAATCAAGACAAATACAAGAAATTCAGGTTACAAAGGAAGGTAAAGAACCATTCCATACACACTCACTGTCTAATCCTAAACACCGCCATAGCACACCACATGAGCAATTTTATTAAGCTCCACGAGGAACATGGACAATGACCTCAGATTAGAATCGAACAAGCAATGAGTTCTTAATACAAAGGACAATATCATTAACAACGGAATTAAGTGACATTTGGAAGCATTATAAACTTTATCTACTTGTATGCGTTTCTGATATCAATCACGCAAGACATTAACGAGGAAGCTTGGTGGCTTTTACCCAAGAAATAGGCAAACAAAATAGCTTTAGCCTCCCATGGCAACCTCACCGTGAAGGCCGAGACCAACCATAGGTACAATTTTAAGGCAGCCTTAACATCATCATTTTCATCCGTAACCACCACACCCCAAACTATGCTTCCTATCCAGGCCCCTACACTAACACCCGTCATCCGTATTAACTTTCCATCCTTCATATGCTTTGCGGGAAGATAATTAAACCCGCTCATTACATACGAGATTGATATTATACGGTTTAAAACCCGGGGTAGATTAGCATGCTCATACTCCAACAAATAACTCACGACGATCATACAAGATGCCGGGGTGGCGACGGCTTCTTATTATGAAAAAGATTATTTCTGTAATTCCAAAGTAACCAGATGAAACAAAAAAATATAGCACAATCATATTTGTCTAAGAGATCAACAGCTAGAGCAATAAAATCATAAATACTTAATCTTTTATTAGTAAGATAAAAGTCAAAATATGGAGAATGTTTCCAAGCTTTCTTAACATTCACACACTCCAGGAAAGCATGCTCCACAGTTTCCCATTTCAAGTTACAAAGGGGACAAATAGGAGAAGGTATAATATGTCTAAGGAATAAAAGGGAAGCAACTGGAACAGAATTAGATAACACACGCCACACCAGATGTTAAACTTTTGAAACCAAGGAAGACCAAATTTTCGACCAAAAAAACGCTTCACCTGCTGATCAAAAGATGAAGAAGAAGGAATATCCTAGAGGTGACTAGCTTCAAATGATACGCAGACTTAACCGTGAAAAGACCAGAAGGATTCCTACCCCAAATAAGATCATCACTACAACCATGACCAGATATGGGAACAGTGAGAATATGATCAACAAGTTGGTCATAAAAAAACTGATGAAGCTTAATAAGATCCCAAGCACCAGATGGGGAGAGGAAAAAAGAAAGAGTAGAATCAGAGGGAGGGGGAGATGAATATGACTTAACTCGACAGTTTGGAAGCCAATGAACTTCAATAGTGCAAATAGTTGAACCATCACCAACTTTCCAAATGAGTCTTTGCTTCATTAAATCTCTTCCCCAAAGGATACTGCGCCAAGTATAAGACGGACTATGACCAGGGCCAGCATCAAGAATTGAAGTATTGGGAAAATAACGGGCTTTTAACACTAAACAGAGAAGAGAATCAGGACACGTAAAGATTCGCCAAGCTTGCTTAGCTAGCATAGCTTGGTTAAAATGAGTTAAAGATCTAAATCCAAGACCCCCAACAAACTTAGACTGACACACCATTCTCCAATTTTTCCAAAGTGTACTTTTCGAACCTCAGGAGAAGATCCCCACCAAAATTTAGAAATAAGAGACTCAATTTCCCTGCAAATCCTAGTAGGAATGCGAAAGCAAGACATTGCATAAGATGGGATTGCTTGAAGGACAACTTTAATTAGAGTCTCCTTACCTGCCTTAGAAAACCATTTATGGTGCCAGGAATGAATAATGGAAGAAATTCTATCCTTTAAAAAAGTAAAAGACTGATATTTTGCTCGAGAAAGACATTGTGGCAAACCTAGGTACTTAGTGATAAATGGCTTATCTTCAAGCTGAAAAGTCCTAAGAAATAGGTCTCTAATATCATTTTGAGTATTATGAGAAAATAAAATGGAGGACTTAGTGAAATTAATCATCTGCCCCGAAGCTTGAGAATACAGGGATAGAGCCTGCTGCAAAGCATGACAAGAATTACGATCAGCAGTATAGAACAAAATAAATACGTCATTAGCAATGGCAATATAATGGGATATAGGCAGAGGAATTATTTCTAGAAATTGAAATACCATGAAGCAAACCCCTATGATGATAGTTTCTAAGAATGGCTGAAAGGCCTTCAGCACATAAAATAAACAAATAAGGAGATAAAGGATCTCCTTGCCTAATACCTCTCGTGGGCTTAACATTACCATGCACAGAACCATTAATAGAGAAAGAAATAGAAGCAGAAGACATGCATTTAAGAATAAGAGAAACAAAACGAACAGGAAAATTAAAGTGAAACATTATATTACATAAAAAATCTCATTCAACCCTGTCAAAGGCCTTAGCCATATCAAGTTTCAATGCAGCCCAGCCCAAATGTACCTTTTTTACTCAACCTTTCTATTATTAATAGCATGCACCCGTTCATTAGCAATAATAATATTATCAAAAATTACTTCGACACGAAATAAAAAGCACTTTGGAAAGGAAAGATAATCCTATCTAAAATCCTTTTAAGCCTATTAGATATAATCTTAGATATAACTTTATAAAAAGTAGTACAAAGACTAATGGGTCTAAAATCACCTAACTTATTAGCATGTTGTTTTTTAGGTATTAAGACAATAAGAGTAGAATTTATCTCAGAAAAATCAGTATCCCTATTAAGACAGTCTAAAATAGCATCAGTAAAATCTCTACCTAAAATAGCCCAATTCTTTTGGTAGAAATAAGCATTAAAACCATCTAATCCCACTGCTTTATCCCCAGACAATTGAAAAGCAGCCTTTTTAACTTCTTCAGCAGTAAAATCCTGCTCAAGAAACTCCACATCAGGAGTTTCCAACCCAGGACCCAAAACATCAAAGATTACAACAGCAGCATCAACATTACAACCCTGGGTACTAAAAAGATCAGAAAAATGGGAAATAACTAAGTTAGCTATCCCCTCTTGACTATTAACCACATTACCCTCGTTATCTTTAAGATATTTGATGGTATTAGTTTTCTTCCTAAGAGTGGCTTGCTTATGAAAAAATTTTGTATTTTTATCTCCGGCTTTGAGCCACCTCACTCTAGCCCTTTGTTTCCAATAGACTTAACTTCTTTGTAGAGAAGAAGCATCCAGCATTGAATTTAATCTACTTTCGAGCTTGAAGTCTATCGAACGTTGAGTAAGCACATCTTGATTTTGAAGATTCTACGGCTATTTCCTGAGTTAATTGCTGAATTCTAGGTTTAAAAAGATGGATTATGAGTCCTATTCCAATCTTTTAAATGGCTAACACAAAGTGGGCTTCGTTTATCTAAAAAATAATCTAAAATGATTGGAAGCGTGAATCTATGAAGTTAGAAAATCATGCCATTTATTCTTCACAAGGTGATAGAAATCAAGGTCCTCTAACCAAGTATTTTCAAAACGAAACCGTCTATTAACAAAATTGATAGGCCTACTAATATCGTTAGTAAGAACAAGCTTTAAAGCACGATGATCAGATCCATAATAACCTAAATGATGAAGACTATTTTCAGGGAAAAGATCACACCAAGATTCAGATGCTAACTTGCCCCGATCTAAGCGTTCACTTATAGTTTTATTAGTCCAAGTATATTTACAACCTACATAAGGAAGGGGAAACATAGAAAATTTATTAACAAAACACGAGAAAAAGACATAACGAGCGATCGGAGACTGACCCCCAAGTTTATCAAGTACTAAAAAGATAAGCTATTAAAATCCCCCATTATTAACCAAGGCAAGCCGAGAAGCATTATAATAAATATCATGCAAAAGGATTTCCAAGTAAAAATCGCTTACGAGAATGAACGAGGAGAACCATAAAAACAAGTAAAATGCCATAATTCATTAGTATTAAAACAAACAAGACAATCTATATGATTAGAGGAATAAGTTTATAATATTTACGAAATAATACGACCTTCCAGCATGACAAAAGTAACCTCCAAAATATTGCCTAGGAATTTCGAAGACCAAAAATCAAAACCTAAACAAGCTTTCTAAACCTATCCAAACCGAATTGGTCCCGGTTTAAGCCTAGTTTCCATCAAAAAAAATAAGAACGAGGTTTGTGAGACTTGATCATGTGAGGAAAGCCGATTGAATGCTCGAGGTTCCCCAATCCTCGAGCATTCCAACATGTTGCTAAGGCTCATTTTTCCGGGCGGAGTTTGCTCGGCATCACCCGCCCTGTTCATCACGAGAATTGGAAGAGGAGCCACTTAACTATCAACATGCACCGGCCCGGCTCGCTTAAGCTACTCGAGCGCATTGAACCACCTACATTAGCTTGGCATGCTTGAAAAGTAGGCCTTTTGACCCCTGAAGCACACGCCAAACCTTTACCTCGCACCCCGAGAATCGAGGAGCAATGGGGTTTCCACCACGAGAGGTGCGGGGGAGGCCCGACATGAGTTGAGGAGATCAAAGAGGGGCAAAGCTTCTGCGCGAAGAGGAAAGGCCGAGCAACGAGAGGTCGGTTCGGGGTTAAGTAAAACCCGGAACGGTATCATTGACAACAACGTAGTCGGTATGCAATCGGTGCAGACAAAGATGAACCCGTCACGGAAAGTCCCAAAGAGTAATTGGGATTCACTGGAGTAGGGATCACTTGTTGACATTATAGGATTGACAAGAACTAGTCGGACCAAGAACCTTAGAGAGTTACATTAGAGTTCGGAGAGGAGTAAAACTAAATGGATAGTTCAGAGAAGAGGATTAGGGGAATTGATTTCCATGAGGAGAAGTCGATCAGATCCATGTCGTTGATAGTGATAGGGTTTGGAGGATGAGGATATTGAAAAGGAGATTGCTTTTCGGTAAGGGTTTTTCTTTCCCACAGAGGGGAGATCATAAGGACAAAGGAGGTGGGGGTAATAGATTCATCACACTTCGAAGGTATGCATACTTGGCAATACTTTCGAGTCATGATCAAGTTTGCCACGATAAAGGCAATAATCGAGGCAGCCTTTCATACTTAAAATCCGAAGCCATTTGATAAATTCCATACCCATCTTAAAGAAACGAACATTAATGCCTTGCCCTAATGAGGCTTGTTGGCATCAATAAAGCGATGCGATACGAAGATAGGGCCCGGTCCCTACTCTACAGGTGGTATTATCCACTTGGATTAGATCACTCCACCACACCGAAGCAATGATTTTGGCTAAATCGAAAGGACTTACAACGGAAAGGAATACCATACAACACGACACCCGAGAAAGGAACATAGTGAAGGCCGATCGGGTGAGTAATGGGAAAAGAGGCATCGGGAAGACGACAAAAATGGTGAGACTACGGGCAAAATGCCACGGCCGTATCCCATCAAGAATTCTCCTTTTATCACCATCGCAACCAAAAGCTGGACCAAAAAAAGCCCATCGTAGTGCTTAGAAACTTTGACTACGAGGGAAACCTACACCTTTGGGAAGTCCGGACACGAGGACGAGTTTTGATCAAGGAGGGTCGATTATAGTGTTTCGATGGTGAAAAGCTTTAGAAGAAGATTGATATTATCGAGTGGACTCATCAGAACATCGGCAAGGGTATAAACGTTGTTTTCATCGGGGGTAAGTGGTCAAAGATTGAGAAGGTGGAAAGGATTAAGAGCATCCATCATAAAATTTAAACCCAGAACGATTACAGAGAGAGGGAAAAAATAGAAGAAAAATGGTGAAAACCAAAATAACCTAAATCTATCTTTATATAAGGAATAAAATAAGGCTATTAAGGGTACCTCGTTGGCTTGCCTGCGGTCATAGCTTGGCCTCTAACACAGGTAGACATCATGATTATTCCATTCTCCCGAGCATCATCAAGTCTTTCGATTCTCTTCGCCACCACCTTGATGAAGGAAAATGGAGTTTTTTAAAGAGATATCCGATGATTTGATAGTTAGAGACTTGGGAGAAGAAAAGAGAAGATCATAAATGCAAATGCAACCTAAGAGTTAAAAATGAGAGGCCAAAAGATAATAAATGCTAAGAAAAATTTGGTACGAAGAAAAGATTTTGGAGATAATAATCGTCGGGACCATTAATGTTGTAATTAATGAAGTGAAAAAAGAAATGATGAGGATTAAAACCCCAAAAGAGGAACCGAGATACCACCACAATGCGATTTGGGTGGACCAAAAACCCAATTTGGGTGCGGAGGGAAAAGCAGAGAGAGCATGCATCCTGAAGGCTCTGCAGCCCGGGATAACACCACTTTATATAATAGAAAAATGATTGTTTTAAAGGGGTATTTACATATAAATATGGGAAAAATAAAGCTAGGTACCAAAGCTTAATAGAAAAAAATATGGCATTTAAAATAAAAAATTATCATATATCAGATATGTCACTTTGAATTACCATAAAAAATATAAAAGTTTTTTTCATATATTTTTCTTAAAAATAAAACAAATAAAACTACGGTGATCGTCGAAGTTGATACTGGCCGGAAATTTGGGCGTCGATGGTGTTTGCTTTATCGGTCTATTCCTTGAAAAAGTCACCGGAAATGTTCATAGGTGTCCAAAAGTTGCCGAAGTGCTTGGCGCCCAAAAAATTGTCGGAATTAGCATTGTCGGCGAGAAATAACCGGAAAAATAACCAAGAAATTGGTTTTAACCCTTCTTTCTGTGATGAAGAAACCAGTTTCTGTGACGATTTTATCTACGACGATAATGCCAATTCTCGACAACTTTTTCGGAGGATTTCTTGTCCAGATGTAGAAAAAGTCGACGGAGTAGGCTACCGGTGTCGGAAAAGTCTTCG